>NW_023270447.1:38951139-38990466 GCF_011800145.1 Mirounga leonina
AGGGAGCAGCCAGTCACTGGTAGTTATCGAGCAAAAGCTGGTTGGGGTGGAGAGAATCGTAATGATGACCACAGTGATAGCTTATGTTGGGTGGCCTTTTCTTTACAAAGTACTCTTGTACCAGAGATGCTGACCGTTGTCTTTGTTGCCAGCCATTTGCTTTGGCTTCATGCCATATTCTCGTGGAACTTGCCCATTTGCCCTCCCTCAGACTGTGAGCTTCCATTGTGCCTGCTGAGTGGGCCACTGGTCACAAGCTCAGGGCTCCAGCCATAGCTGATTGGATTAGGATGGACCCTTCACCCAAGGAGAGCAATCAGATTCTCGCTTGTGCAAAATTGGGATTCAAATCATCTCTGATTAAGACTTTGCTTTTATTTCATCTGATCATCTCAACAGGTCCCTCTGGCAGAGAGAGGAAATTGACGACCAGAGAGGTTAAATGACTTGTCCAGAGTCTCACAGCTGAGAAATAGAGGGGTTGTTAGGCAAAAGTGATCTCAGGGTAGGGCCAAGGCACTGTACTCCTGAGTCCATCTGTAGTGCTATGGAGCTATTCTGAGTAGGAAATTAGACCAGATAACCCCTGAGGTCCTATCTTTTGCTGAGAGTCCATGACTCACTTCAGATTCTTTGGCTTTGTAAAAACCTTATGAGTATCCATTCCTTCAGCTTTGTAAATAGGTGACTTCACAGACCCTCAAGTATGAACCATTTTAGAAGATGCCCCATTGTTAGTGGGTGAGCTTAGTGTTGACATGAGTGAGTTTTCTAGTATTTTCTTTTGTTATGTGTTTACCTTGTGTTCATTTCTAGTCCTTGGGTAGGCAGACAGGGTTGGTGTACTGGAAGTGTATTTTTAGTCTGACATTAAAAAATGTATCATAGACACCAACACAGGAAGCAGTTTTTAGGTGAGTCAGTGTATAAATAACCTCAAAGAGTTTTCATAAAGGGAAGGTGGATCTTTTAATTCAACAGTCCAGCTTCTGAGGTCCTCTTCCCAACTTCCTTTATTCATTCAGTGGTCATTTATTGGGCTTCTACTATGTGCTGGCATTTTTCGTACTTTAAGTCCTTATCCTTTATACTACAATTTCAAAAAACCTCATGGCCCTTCTTTGTTTACTTCTCTCTATCCTGCAAGACAGAATTTTGAGAGCAGGGACTGTATCTTGTTCATCTTTTTGTCTCCATACTTAGCATAGCCCCAGGCTGTATAAATACTCAACATGTACTCATAATAATTAATTAGGAGCTCACAATCTAGTCCAGAGAGAAAGAAACAAAAAATTACACCAATGTGTTCAGAGAGAAAGAAATAAAAACTACCCCGTTGTGTTCAGTGTTAAGTGCCCAGAGTATTCCATGAACAAAGAAGGGGAAATGATTACTGAAAAGGTAATTTTTTTAATTGAGTCTTGAAGGGTGGAATCTTCCAGAAGATGTTGAAATTTGTGACTATCTACTATATGATGGCAAAGGAACAGTCCAAGCTGTATTTTGTTCAGGGAAACCAAAGTGTTTGGGCTAAATTTTGTGACCCCTTTGGTTAAGTTAATGAACTTCCTGTACTTCATTTTCTTCATGTATAAAATAGAGGTAATTGTAGTGCCATCCTTATTGTTTTAAGGATGAAACTAGAATAATACTTGCGGCTTTTTCACAGTAAGTGCTTGGTACGTGGTAAATGCTCAGTAAAGGTGAGTTATTATTATTCTTGGACTTGAGCAGAGAGGAGGAGTGTGAGTTCTGGAGAGAACATAGAAGACCAGAAAGAAGCGCAGCAAGGCTGAGGGTGCAAAACAAGGACCTGGGTGGTTGCTGGCCATAGGTTGGTAAGTTAGTGCTAATTTGGTTAGAGAGGTAGTAGTAATTCTTTAAAGCAAGAGGAGGTTCTAATTTTTAAATTGTTCTGGTCTTGGTTATTTCCTAAAATAATTGTCCGGTGAACGTATCTTTCCTGCCTTACCTGTTATTCATATTATGGCCATAAGGAAAGCCCAGGCCTAACCTAACAAGCAAGATTATATCTTCTTTAAAAGTAAGGATTGAAAATATTTAAATTCAGCATCTTAAAAAAAAAAAAGGTGCTGTCACATAGTTGGAGTTGTCTCTTCAAGTAGGGAGCAGCCAGTCACTGGTAGTTATCGAGCAAAAGCTGATTGGGGTGGAGAGAATCGTAATGATGACTACAGTGATAGCTTATGTTGGGTGGCCTTTTCTTTACAAAGTACTCTTGTACCAGAGATGCTGACCGTTGTCTTTGTTGCCAGCCATTTGCTTGGGAGGAGTAGTGAAAGTTACTTCAGGACAGTGTTTCTTAACTTTGGATCAGAGAACTTGACCGTGGGAGAAAAATGTGCATAGGGTCCCATTCACACATTTTGTATTCATAGTTCTTCAACTGAATCCCCAGAGGTTATCTATGGGATTCAGAGGTTTATGAATCTCAAGGTAAGAGCTCCAACTTCATGATCTAGATAGACCCCATGAGCTTCAAGTTACATATTGTTCAGCACTTAAGCAATTGGTGAACACCCTAAAATAGAAGATGTGGAAAATTTTCAGCATCCTTGGGAGAATATGCCCACAGGGCATGGTTTAATGACATTTGACTGTAAACATGTTAGCATGTAAATTAAAATGTTTTGGGATAGGATAATAATTTTAAGATGAGTGTAGAAGTATCTGGGACACAACCTTTTGAAGCTCTGCAGACTGAAATTATGGAAGTGAAGTGACTTCTCCAGTGTCACCTGGGTTGCAGGTGAGAAAGTCAGGACTAAGATCCTTATTTTCCCACTGTGAAATGCTGTGAAAGAACACGTGGTATGTGAAGGACAGTGAGCCCATTTGTTAGGCTGCAGAAGAATTCCGTATTGGAGAGAGAAGATAAGCTCCTGAAAGACTAAGGGGGCTGTTGGGTGAGTTACAGTGAGGGCCAGGCAAAGAAATTTGGAGTTGGATCCTTAAGAAAAGAAATTGAAAAATCGTGTTTCTAGTGCTGAAATAAAATGTGGAATTCAGGATTCGAGACTCATAGCTTGTTCTTTGTATTATACAGCAGCTGGAAACTGCATTTCTTTTTTTTTCTTTTTTTTTTTTTTCCCCCATTTGGACTTCTCGCATGGTGGTATTCCCGACGGGAGGGCATCTGTGAACTTTTTAATGGGAGAAGTCGTAAAGCTGGGTTAGGGCTGTTCGTGCAAGGCTGCCTTCCGAGGCAGGTAAAATCTGACTCCCCTTTTGCTTTTCAGCTACAGACACAGCCATCGCTGCCGCCACCAGCTGAGTGACTCGGAATCTAGGGGTTGCCAGTAATTGTGGGTTTAAGTCACAGAGGAAAAAGATAAGAGAAGAGCAAGGCTGGTTTTTCCACAATTAAATGTTGCCTCTCAGGCTTCTCTGACGGCAGGAATCCAAGAGGTCAGGAACCACCAGCCATATTATTTTTCTCCCTGGCTGCCTGCCTTCATTTGTATCCCCTCCTCATTCATGGGAATGAAGAAAAGGTGGGTTGGAAATAAAAAGCTTGTTCTAGCCTACTTTTTCCTTTACGAAACTTGTCAGAAACAAAGCTTTCCCGTGAAACAGATGGAATCCCTTCTGGTAGTTGGCTTTTCCTGCTGGCAGCACAAAGATATTTTGAGGGGGGGTTTGGGGGGGAGAGGAGCCATTATTGAAATGTACTATTGTCCTTTTCCAGTTAGGACAGTGTTTTTCTCAAGTACTGCTCTGTACTCTGGTGTTTTTGTATTTGGTGTGGTTTAACTCGTATATTAGTCAGACTGAAGTTTTTATCCCTTGTCACTAAAGACATTACAAGTGCCCTGAGGGCAGGGATTGTTTTATTGTTCTTTGTTTTTGCCGCAATGCCTCAAGAGCAGAAGGTAGTTTGGTAGTCGGTGGTGTGTTAGGATTTCTACATTCGTGGAATGTTGGAACCAGAAGGACCTTAGTGGATCCAACTTCAGTCATTAATGAAAGAATACATAAATGACTTACTCACATTGTACAGCTAATGAGTGGCTTTACCTAGAACAAGAAACCGGTCTCCTCACTCCATGAATGTGTGACATAATGGCAAACAGCTGTGGAGCTGCGGAGTCAGGCACCCTTGGGTTCATATTTTGCCTTTCTCCTGCACTAGCAGTAGGAGCGTGGGCCTCCGTTTCCTCATGTTGAGATGGCAGCTGATCATCCGTATCAGGCTGGCATGGATGTATCTGAAAATGTCTACACATCTGAAAATGTAGGCACTTACAAATAGGAGCTTTTAGAAATCATCCTTTTATTTCTTTTAAAAATACAATATCTTCTTTATAAGAAAACTCAACAGTTCTAGGATCTCTTCAATATCAGAAAAGATAGCCCGATTGCTTTTGGTGCGAATTCAGGAGAGAGAGCAGGTAATCCAGCTCTTAGGTGCAGCCTAGAATGGACTAGAAATGAAATTGGTCCCACCCCCAGGAAATAAGAGTCACCCCTCAGTGCAAAGGCGTCGGGTGGTTTGTTCAGCAGTTAGTAAAGGAGTGCCTCCTATGCTGGGCACAGAGCCTAGAGATTGGGGTAGTGAGGGGATAAGTCAGCAGGCTCCACTTACCTCAGAGGTGACAGGAACATAAATGTGTACGTGATGTGATGAGAGAAGGGGAGGCTGGGGGCTGAGGGCCGAGCTACCTGGACTTCGTGTTGTGGAGGCGGAGGGGGTGCCAACAACACCTAAAAGGAAAGAGAAGTTATTTCAAAGGAGAGACTGAGGGAGATGGCAGGAGGGAATAGCAGGAAAAGCAGCCTGTTAGTGCGGGTGCCTTTTATTGAGGGAGGGGCAGTGGGGGTCTTCTGGGGCTCAGCCAAGGGTGGTTTTTGATTTTGCTTCTCTCTCTCGCGCACATTGCCTCCCCCCCCCCCCCCCCCCCCCCCCTTTGTGCTTTTACGAGTCTGTCCATCTCCTGGAAAGCTGGGTGGCAGCCCAATATGGTCCCATGGCTGTCTGGGGCTGGAGTCCAGGGAAGGCCCTTGCCAATTGATCAAGGGTAGGACCTGAGCTGCAAAGAGAGCCCCAAATCCTGAATTCCCCACAGAAGCCTCGCGAAACAAATCCTCTGTGTGGAGAACACTGGCCTGACTCCAGCAATAACCCAGCTGTTGAAACAGCTTAGTCGCCAGGGCGATGGAGGCAGTGCGGTGCGGGAATGCTGGGGTGCAGTGCTCCGACAGAGAGCCAGCCCTGGGAGCCAGCGCCGCCGCAGAGACCCTGCTTCCCGCCCACAAGCATGCCCTTGTTTCTTTGAAGCCCAACCATAATCCCCTCCCGGGGGAGGCCAGCATGAGGACAGAAACAAAAACACTTTAGGACCCCGGAGAGGAAAAGAAATGGCCACTCCTTTTGGACACCTGATTTCTCCCTCTTAAGGATTCTGGTTTATTTGCTGGGTAACTTTTCCTTGTTCCCTGTCCCGGGCTAGGCAGTGTGATTTAGATGTGGTGGTGGTGCGGGGGGGCAGCAGGGGAGATGCGCTCATTTATCTTATCTAGAAAATATAGTGACTTTCTTAGCTTGTGGGTATCTGGGTGATGCATGAAGAAGTTAAGAGGGCAAGTCACGGCCCTTCCGCCTGATCTTGCTTGGATTCCTTTAGCAGCTTCATCTGCCAGCGCTCTTGTCTGAAGGACTCTGGGCAGATCTGGGCAAAATACTTAGCTGATTTCATCAGGATTTGGGGAGGACTAATAAACTGCCACAGTGTGACCCCATTCCTCTTCCAGTTCTTTGAAGAACTGACCTTTGTGTTTTCTCTTTATCCTGGACTACTTCTGCACTGTTTGTTTTGGAAGTTGTTAAGTTAAATTAGCCATCCCTTTCCTTTCCTGGTTACTGTATGAGAATGCAGCTGTCAGTCTGTGAACTCTGCCATCATCTATTTTTAGATTCAGTGTGAATGAAGCTCTCTTCTCTAATTGCTTTCAGAGAGAAGGGGGAGGGAGAGGGAGAGAGAGGAGGCAGGTAGATTTTTGTAACCATCAAATCCGCTAATCTAAATGCTCTGTGCATTGATGGAGTCCTGGGGAGAAAGCAAAGAAGCCCACTGTGTGTTTTCCTCCCTTGGCTGTCAAGTTTGTTTTCTCTCCACATTTCTGTTGATTATGGTCAAATGGGAAAGAGCTGTTGCCATATTTGCTTCCCTGTGTTTTAACACTTGCCAGTTTGGATGGTTCTGATTTCTCCAGCTTTGTTAGGCAAAGATTGGTTCATTGTTGAGTCTCAAATTACTTGGAAAACAGGGAGGGTCCTTCTGGTGATAGTTTCTAGGAGAGTAAGTAATCCGAAGCATGCTGAGAACTGTGGAAGTGCAGTGGGCCTCAGTGATCTCTAGATCTCTCTACCCTACTTCCCCTACCAAATTCCAGTCTGCCTTTCACACAACTGCCAGGTCTCTGTGCTTAAACATCTCTCTAAACAAAATGCTGACAGTGTTCAGAGCAAGCTTATTCCCTTTGTCATCACACCCTCTGCTCTCCAGCCTTGCCTGTTCTCCAGGCCTTCTTCCCATTTTCCGCCATATTGAATTAGTTGATTTCTCCATTTCCCTGACTACAGGACACTGTTTATGCTTCTGTGACTTTGTATACGTGCAGCTCCCTCTGCCTGCAATTCTTTCTCTTCATTACCTAATGAACTCTTACTCAAACTGTGAGTCACAGTTAAATATCACCTCTTACGGATGAGGTGATCCAAAAGATCATGTATTCTGTGCTAAATTCTTTGACTCCCTAGCCGGCACTCTTGGCATTTTTGTGCTGACTGTATACTCTATATGTACTCAAATGTAGTACCAACCACATGTGATTATACTTATTTGTGTTTATGCCTGCCTTCCCTACTTTACATGAACAATTAAGGGCAAACTTTACCTTGTATGTCTTTGTTATCCCCCACTGTTGATGGAAACGAGGAGGTGCTTAAAAATATTTGGTGGATGAAAGAAGGATTTGGACTGGATGGGCCATAAGCATCAGAGGTTTCAGAGGTATATCGATTCTGTCTTGGCAACACCAGCTGTTCTGGGTTCCTAGTTCCTCATAGGCTTCCCTTCCAACCTGGCAAAGGAGGCTTGAGTAGATTACCAAAGACATGACATGTTATACTTCAATGAATGCTATACAATTTTTCTTCTCTTGCAAGTAGTCTCATCCATTCTCTTATCCCTACAGACTTGGAACAGGCACGATATATACCTCAAAGGCCAACCTTTTTATTGCTTTGCTTAATCCTTAAACTGAGAATTCTGATTTCTAGCCCCTGAGGTTACATCTTGTTTCCTCCTTTGCCCCGACGAGCCCTCTCAAGCAGAATATTAGTGCAACCCCATATTATAATTTAGATAGAGAGGGGGAAAGGAGACAGGACCTCCCTCAGGATCACTTCCCTTAAAAGCTCCCCTTCCATCCAATCCTGGGGAACAGGCGCGTTGTTCCCTGATGGGACCATTGGGCCAAATTTGAGGAACGTCTTCTTTCTGAGGGATGGGTGTGTGTGTATGTGTGCACGTGTGTGGGGGTAGGGGAAGGACAGCAGGCATTGGGGAAAGAATGAATGCCACCCGAACAGAGCAAACTATGGACCACACATGTGGGATATAGAAGCGATGGAGTAACAGAAGAAATTTGGGGTCATAGAAGTATTTGGAGAAAGAAGGATGATGTTAATTTGGCAGATACTTCATGAATATCCATCATGTAAAGACATGGGTGATAATAGTTGTGAGCGAGACAGAGGCAGTCCCTGGCTTTCGGGAACCTCTCGGTCTAAGTGGGAGGTGGGTAGGGAGAGAAATTGTGAGGTAGTTGCACCATCGTAAGATAAGTGTTACAGAGCTGGATGCGCAGGGTACTGTGGAAGTAAGAGAAGGGGCACTTCATCAAGTTCTAGTGAATGAGGGAAGTTGGGAGTGAATCTGTGGAATTCTAGAAGATGAACAGGAGTCTGGTATGAGTGGAGCTGCAGAGTACTGTCTACAGCCTGGAGGAAAAGGAACCTCCTGGTAATTCATCCTCTCAAAGGGGACACCTTTTTAAAATTTGGGGTGCTAGCAGGGACCTTGAGGGCAACCAGGGTAGGTAACCTTGAGTAGCAGCCTTAAAATAGCAGTCAGCATTTGCTGAGTGTTTACTGTATGCCAGGGCTGTGCTGAGCAATTCCCACTTGATCTCATTTGATCCTCGCAACCACAGGGGATGGGCATTAGCCTCATCCTCATCTATAGATCGAAAAGTTCAGTGACTTGCCCATCACTGCGCAGGCGCCGAGTGGCTAAGGTGAGCTACGATTCCAGGCTGTGTCTCTCTCCAGCCTGAGCTCTCACCCATATTCCAAGGCTGGAGGTGGAGTGGTGAGCTACACTCAAGGTTACCTGCTGCCCAGGTGGCAGGAATGGGGCGGAACTCCTAAGATACGAACCTAGGATGCCAACCAGGGGCCAGATATTAGCCTTTTTTGCCATTTAAGGAGTTTCAACTTTTAAACCTTTTAAGGTGGACCCTGTAAAGACATTGAAAGTATTTTAGAAATCATTTCCCTGGCTACAGTGTGAAGAACAGACAGGAATGGGGCATTTGATTGAGTTATTTAAGGCCTGAGATGATGGTGGCCTTGAGCAAGAAGAGTGATAGTGAGGGGAGAGAGGGCAATACATCTGCAAGACTTGATGAGCAGAGAGTTTACCAACTTTGGTGGTTTGGCTTTCTGAACCATGGAAGTAGAGACATCCCATGGGGAGTGAGTGTGCAGATTTGAAACCCAGGAGAGAAATCTGAACTTGAGAAGGGGACTGGTATCTCAGCGGCAGATGAGACCTCTCGGGGCAAGCGTAGAGAGTGAGAAGAGGAGGGAGCTACTCTACGACCTCGTGCACACCAACGGATGTAGTTTTTCTATAGCCTGTGGTACTTCAGATCCATTTGTTTACAAAACAGTTGATATCCCCAGCTACTTTTCCAAATGTACAGCCTTTAAAAGTAGTACAATAGGGTACCATAGGAATAAGCGGATGTTTTCCAAGATGTCACTTTGCAAAGGGCCCAGTGTGAGGAACGTTTTCCCCATTGCATATCTCAGACTGCTTACTTCATCTAGGAGATGGTGCTCCGCAATATAGCAAGGGATCATTTTGACGATCTTAGAAAAATGTCTTCTTACATGTGGAAAATATTTCTCCCAAATGCAAAACGCTTGACGTGATGGAGACAAACGAGAGCGATAATGTAAACTAAACTGTTAGGCTGGTTTGCGAAATAATTGTACTCATTCATTTTTATAACTGTGCACACCCAGGCCTGTAGGGCATCTTAAGAAAACAGCCAGGGCCAAATTTATAATTAGCTGAGTCCATTTTTGCCAGGCCTAACCATGGATGTAGGACAGGGTTGGTTTTGTTATTTCCTTAATTGAAAGCATCAAGAAAATACAAGCCAGGTCAGAGAGGTTTTGATTGGGGTAGGAACGCTGGCATAAATAACCCCAGATTATATGTCTGCTGGAGGCTGGGAGGAGGCTCATCTGTGCGGCCTCCTTCTGAGGTTACCCAAACAATCCTTGGTGACTAGCAGCTCCCCGATGGAATGTGGGAATGCCTGTGAGCGTTTTGAAATTTCTTTAGTTTTTTCCCAGGGCGAGGGCCTAGGAAAACCAAGGTTTCTCACGGAACCTAAAAGCTTCGGACAACCATAAAATAATTCTTTATTTCCTCTTCATGCAGGTTGCCCTCCCTTTTCTCCCATTTGTTTCCAGTTTATTGGTCAACCCAACCATCCCCATCCTGAATCAGGATGGAAGGGAAACTAGTATGTTTAAGTGCTTGTGTACCAAGTGGTCCTGTCAACAGCCTTGGGAAGAAGGTCCCACTATTTCCATCTTGCATACGTGGAAACTGAGACTTACTCAAGGTCACTCATCCAGCAAGTCGTAAAGATAGAATTGCAAAACAGATCGCTTTGGCCTGCAAACTCTGTACTGGCAAATGCCAGGTTCAAAAAGTCTTAAGTGAGAAGCATCCTGATCGCTTCCTCAGTGAAGCCTCATCTTCCATTGCTTCACCCCACCGGCGTCCATTCTTAACATTAAGCAGCTGCCCTCGATTTCTTGGGGCGCTCAGATTCTTCCTTTTTGTCTCCCCAACCATTTCTGGCTTATGCTCTCCTCTCTGGCTTTCTACTTGTCTTTGGAAACTGATTTGATTGGCAAATGCTTTTCTTATGCAGGGCAGGGCAGTTCAACTGAGAAGGTTCCGTGATTCCAAAGGATATGATTGGTCAGTGCTTCCCAATACAGAAAGGCACAGATCTTTCCACCTGTAATGATACTCTAGAGCAGTCTGAGTCTGCACCTAGAGAACCCTGGAGTGCAGATTTCCTCATGTCAGAGCACCACCTCTGTAACAGGATGGAAATAGTAAGTGTGAAGAACCACAGTATCTTTCCACACCTCCTTTCCCAGGATTCTAAATGGCATTTTCCGCCCAACCAAAATGTGTCTCCAAAGCCATTTGAGAAATGTGAAGCTTGGACAGCCCACAGGATAGCAAAGCTGCTGGTTTGGGATACGTGTAGAAAACTGTGTTCCAAATCTATAAATGCCCTATATTGATACCTTACCGCTTTACCCTATGGAACTGGTAAAACAAGGACACTTGGCCTTCCTGCCATTCTCCCAGGGAGTGCAAATTGGATTTTTCACTTTCATTATCTCTGGGGGTGGTGTTGGGGGGGAGGGCAGTATTGCCCACGCAGTATCCCGGGAGTCATGAAACCAGTGTTTTATTACATGCAACATAGTCATTAAAGCTGAACTTTATTTCCGAGTCCATTGGCGGCAGAAGGGAAAATGATTCAGGTGGCTGACTTCACAGCTTTGCTGGGTTCCTCTGCCCAGTGCTTTCCTGTTTCTGAGTTTTGTGTTCCAGGTCTGGATAGGGATTCATAGTGGGAAGTTCCATGTTCTTGAAACCTGGTATTTATTTGGAATTAAAGGTAGGCATAAGACTTCCACTTCCCTAATAAAATGATAAAAACAGTAGCTAGTCCTTCATGCTTTCTGCAGTGTTCTAAGCAGTTTTTCATGTGGTAACTAACTTAATGGTCCCAGAATCCTAGGAGGCAAGTGTTATTCCAACAGGGTAAGGAGCCTGAGCATCCATCCCAGCGAGGGGGTTGGGGGGGGGGCGGTGATATCACAAAGTCCAGTGAGGGAAGGCGAGAGAGGGTCACTTGAACCTGCCATTCTCCCTGTGGTTTCTGTTTTTTAACTACACCATGAAAGACAGCAAAAAGGCATAGGACTACAGTTCATGAAGCTCTAGAAGCTTGATTCTGATGTTTCTAGAGGCGGGGCTTTCCGAGTCTTGACTTCTCTACCTCAGGAAGGATGACACCTGCCCCAGACTGCACAGGAAGTAAGGGATGCGTGCGGATTAGGCAGAACATGGGATACAGTTCATGAACAATAATAGAAAGCTTTAGGAAGAACTTTACTTGATGGTGAAATGGAAAGAAAAGAATGGTGATGCGGAGGCTGTATGAAGTGTCCCCTCCACGTATGACTCAGGTCACCTGATACTTTATTAGATGAACTGCACAGAGAGTTTGTTTCATTTTGTTTTAGCCTATTTTTGTTTTTAGTGAATTAATTACTGACATTTAGAAATTGAGAGAGGTTTAAAACAATTCGCATTTCTGTCTTCTCTTGACAAGAGCAGAAGGTCTGGTGAGACTGCCCAGTCCTGCCTTATGGTGGCTGTGGTGTGACGTCGTGTCACGTCACACTTTCCAGTTTTCTGAAATGGCGCTGTGTAGATTTCAGCAGCTCTTCACCTCAAAGCTTAGGAGAGAATTCCAGACACACTACAAGCCACGCGCATGGCCTGGGAGGAGCGCCACATATTTCTCTCCTGCAGGAAGCTGCGAAGGGTGTTGGGTTAGAGTTGACTGGCCCGTTGCACACAGTGCTTGATTCAGTGTGGGGCCTGAGCCTGAGATCGACAGTTGCATGCTCTACCTTCTGAGCCAGCCAGGCGCCCCCTGTTAAGTTTCTTTTGAAAGTCTGCTGTTTTCTACCAACAAAGGTAGTAGAGGGAAGTGGGGTTCTGGGGTGATGCAGACCCAGGTTTAAGTCCCAGCCCTGCCATTTACTAACCTCTTCCCCACTGGATGGGTGTGAGGCCTGAAGCAGAGGGTGTCTGCACAGAGCATACATATTCATTTTTTGTGATTAGTTTGATGGGCTGTTTTCATCATAAGGTAGTCAGTCTTCTTTGAGCAATGTAAAAAAGGTGATTGTCTTTTAAGGCAATTTCAAAATAGTTGTCTACCTCCTGTTACCAACAACAATATGACCTCAGGCGAATTACTTAATATCTGAGGACCTCAGCTCACTCACTAATCAAAAGGAAATACCTTTGCCCACTTCATAGAGTTTGTTGGGAACATTAAGTGAGGTAATTTAAATGAAAGCACGGAAGTCATAGGGGCTAAATACAGAGTAATCATACATGAAAGCAGTGTTTAAAATTCATTTGCTTTTAATGGCATATTTTAAAACAGTTTTTCCTTTAGGGATTCCCAACAGATGGGAATAACTCTTAAAGCTGGGAGCAGGCCAGGAGGTGAGTCTGCCTGGCCTTCCCTCTCTCTGAGGCACCTGTTCTGAATGAGGCTCATCCCTAATGTTTGTGGGGCCCAGGGCAAGAGTGCCTACGAAAGCATAGCTGTCATATGTCTAAATACTTAAAAGTGATAAATCGGGCCAGCAAAAATGTTAAGCCAAATTAGTTCTATTATCTGAGTGTAACAAATTTACCTTCATAATGAAGTGGAAAGCCAGGTTTGAATTTAGGATTCTTGGACTCCTTGGAATTCTGAACCAAAATGGAACTGACCAAGGAGTGTGGGCCCCTGAACACCTTTGCTCTCTCCCCCTGGCTCCATCCCCTACAAAAAGGAGCTTTGAGTGCTATGTTGTGGACACCCCAACCTCTGTGCTCAATATCTGGCTGTATCCTACTAACAATAGCCTTTGACCACTTCTGAGCCCAGGAGTGCTTAAGTGGTTGTGTAGTTGACGTTGGGAGGCCAGATCTGGGGAAGACCCTCAGCCCTTCAAGGCCATGAAAAATAGGTCTCAGTTCTTGGAGCATATTCTAAAAGTAGAGGTAAGGGTTAGGCTCTGGTTGGGCATGTCCCTTTCACTTGAGGGTTTCTCTTCCTGTGAGGAAGGTAGCTGGAATAGGGCCAGACAGCAGAGCCCTTTAAAATGTGGACCCCAGATTCAGGGCCTTCCTGCCGATGTCCAAGGCCAGTGGTGCTCTGAATTCTGGGACTCCAAGGACTGATAACTTCTTTTATAGCTTTTCAGATTTGTACTCTTGAGGCCTGTGGTTCTGGAAGTGTTCTTTCAACATAGCTGAAAGTCCCAATTTCTAATGCCAGTGTTAGAAATGAAAAGGATGTAGCTTGGTGCCTAATATTAGAGCTTCGGCTGGTTCATTCTGTTGACCGCTGAGGCTGTCAAGTGAGGAGCATCTCTGGACAGCTTGGGCCCCAACCAAGAGGATGTACAAACTCGGAGCCTTTCTTCTGTGGAGCTGAGTGTCCCACAGTTTCTTATGTGTAGACTCGTATTTTCCTTGTTTTCAGCCCTGAGTCTCTGCGCTGCCTGGTGTCTTCAAGTCCAGAGTCTCCCCTCAAAGTCTGCAGAGGTGGGAAGAGACAGAAGAGCTAGAGGTCCAATGACTTTTGTGTACAGACTTCAACCCAGTTACCCTGTTATCAGCACCATACCTCACTGGTGTTTTCTGCATTCTGCAACATGGGTGTTTTCAGATTTTGAGTGCCTTGGATGTCTGTTGAACATAATGGTTCACTTTTCCAGAATATCTGCTCGGTAGCAATTTAGGCTGTGCCCCTTTCTGTGGCTGTCAGGAAGCCCTACCTCATCTATTTTTCATTTTTAAAAAAAATTGTTGCATTCTCTGGTCTGCTCATGTCATTACCATTTTTTCCCCTTGTGATTTAATGTCCTTGGTTTTCCTTTACTGTTGTTTCTGTGGTATTTCAGGAGGGAGAGGAGGAAAAGAGTAATGGCCAATTCACTGTGTGTGAGGATTTAAATATTACCAATAAATAGCGGGTCACTGATGTTCACTGAGGGTTTCATCTAAGTCCAAGGGGCCTCAAGTTCCTCCTTTCTTGCATTCTTTCTTTCTCTTTCTGGATTTCAGACAACTTGGGGTTCACATTGTCAAACTGGCTTCAGGTCACACTGGGCCAGTGGATAGAAAGCCCTACTTTTCCAGACAGCAGTTATTAACTGTTCCCCATGTGACCTGTTATGTGCTCAGGTTCCAGAGCTTAGAATTGAGCCCCATCTCCTAACCCCAGTGAGAGCTGGTTCTCCAGTCATTTTGGAAATGTGATCTGTGCTTTTTTTTTTTTGCCCCATTAAGACTCTTCTGTTCTTGAACTTGCTCGGCACAGTATAAAACAGACAAAATGGATAGATGTGATTTTCATTAATCTAATCTTCTTAATGAGTTCTGTGGTGAGTTAAACCCACTTATGGTCCTTACTGATATGGAAGTACATGTGAATATTCATTTGCACAATTACATGCTCATCATTAGATCCTTATCTGTGTATGTCTTTTTTTTTAAGATTTTATTTATTTATTTGACAGAGAGAGACACAGCGAGAGAGGGAACACAAGCAGGGGGAGTAGGAGAGGGAGAAGTAGGCTTCCCGCGGACCAGGGAGCCCGGTGTAAGGCTCAATCCCAGGACCCTGGGATCATGACCTGCACCGAAGGCAGATGCTTAATGACTGAGCCACCCAGGCGCCTCTATGTATAAGTCTTAAACTTTGGAAAAACCCTTCATCTTTTACATTAACTTTCCCCAGAATTTGCAGATGGGTCTTGAGTTTTTGAGAAGTAACAGATCCCATATTTGAGAGCTTCTTGGGAAGTAATTTTAAGAAGGATGCCTTGAGACTAGAGTATGTTCAGAAGACAGGTACTTAAATCATGTCTCTGAGGGGTGGTTGGAAAATTGTTATCAGAGAGGAAAGAAGACACAGGCAGATGAAGTATGGGTTTCAAGTACGTAAGGCACTTTTGTGGAAAAAGGATCTCACGTTCCATGGGACTCTTATGGGCAGACCTAGGACCAGTGTTGCAAGTCTCAGGAAGGTAAGTGCTGACCATGAGTCACAGTCTGACCATCTGAGCTGCTTCAGAGACAGTGAGACCCCTGTCTCTGGAGGAGTTTAAGTGGAAGCTCTTTGACTCCTTGCAGAGTGGTAATGGAAGGGACTGAACATCTATCTAACTTTGACATTCACCCTATGACTTTTAAGTTCTCAGATTTGGAGACTTGGATTTGGAGTTTGTTAGGAACTAATATGTTTCTTTTGTTGGTTTCCATGGCAGAGCCTATGAGAATTTTTGAGCTGTTATCAAAATACATTCCCAGATGCCATTTTGGAATTGTACATCTTTTCTCTTGCAGGAGAAAATGCAGAAGTTTCCATGGATGTTTCCCTGGCTTACCGTGATGATATGTTTGCTGAATGGACTGAAATGGCCCATGAGCGAGTGCCCCGGAAACTCAAATGTACCTTTACATCCCCCAAGGTAGGATGCCTTGATGTCTAAGTTGATAGGGTTTTTATTTGGGTTCCGGGTACGTGAGATTTACTTTACAGTTCATAGATACATTCCTTATTCTCAGTATGCATGACCCACAAGGGTTAGTCATCATCCTTTGTCTTAATAGAGAAAAGGGCAATGCAGAGATTTTACGTCCCTGCACAGGAAGGAAGAACGTCTGTTTGAAGTGATGTAGATGTTTCTCAGAAATACCTCCATAAAAATAAACTCTTCGTTCTCTGCTTAAGCGCTGAGAGTGTCTGAACAACGTTGCTAAGTTATTTTGAGGTGTGAGAATCTGTTCATATTGGATCAATGCTTGTATCTGCTTCTCTGTTTCTTAGGCATCTCTTTGTTGCCAGAGTTAATGTGCAGGTACAAAGACTAAAAATCCCAGTGAACACCACACACAAAAAGAGGCCCTGAGGGAGGAAATCTAATTTCATTTGAGACCTGGGTCTTCCAACCCATTTTTAAGGCTCTCCCTTCTCTGGTTCTTCCAGAAGGACTCATTCAGCTGCCCATGGGAGGGAGGTTACTCTCCTGCATTGAAAATAGGGAGATGTTTTCTTTTTGGCAATTTTATGATTCCTCATAAATGAAAATGCAAAGATGGACTCAGTGGCCCTCAGAGGATAGTAAGATTCGATGATATAAGGACCAGGTCACAATTAGCCAGGGGCCCTTTTCAGGCAAGTGTTGTCCTCGCACACACGCCTTCCCGAGATGCTGACTCCCCTACCTTACTTAGCCTCCAGTTGTGAAAGTTTCTGTGAAGATAAAATGGAGCCATAGTTACTGTTACTCATGCTTACCCACATTCCTCAAGGGTGTTGACATGGAGCAGCCTCAGAGAGGTGATCTCTGATGTCCCTTCAGGTGCAGAAATGGTCTCATTTTTTTGTGTGTGAAGTACACTGAAGCACATTCTTGATTATGCCATTTGTCACTTGGTATTTTCAGGTCAGTTCCTTTTAAAGGATTTGGACAGCTTTGTAGTACCTGCTGCATTGATGAGTTTAGTTCCTCTTCTAGCATTGGCCTTTCCTGGCCTCACTTTTCCCTCTCACTGCAAGGTTGGGGTTCCTGTGGAATGGTAGGAGTGGCACATTGAAGCTACTGAGTACCGTGCCCCCGCTGTCCATCCTGCCCCCAAGAGGAGTAAGATGGGGAGGGGCAGGTTCACGGTGTTAACATTAGGTAAAAGTGTGCATTTGGAGCAACACACACTTGGCTCCGGTTCTAGGCTGTATCACTTACTTATTTTTTGAAGATTTTATTTATTTGAGAGAGAGAGAGCATGGGGGGGGAGGGTCAGAGGGAGAAGCAGACTCCCCGCAGAGCAGGGAGCCCGATGCGGGACTCGATCCCGGGACTCCAGGATCATGACCTGAGCCGAAGGCAGTCGCTTAACCGACTGAGCCACCCAGGTGCCCTCACTTTTTTTTTTTTTTTTTTAAGATTTTATGTATTTCTTTGACAGAAAGCACACAAGCATGGGGGAGCGGCAGGGAGAGGGAGAAGCAGGCTCCCCATTGAGCAGGGAGCCTGATGGGGGGCTCGATCCCAGGACCCTGGGATCATGACCTGAGCTGAAGCCAGATGCTTAACCAACTGAGCCACCCAGGCGCCCTGTATCACTTACTTATTATATGACCTTTGGCAAATGTAGTTAATCTGTCCCAGCTTCATTTGCATATCTGCAAAATGGAATAACAATACCTGCCTTGGGATTCTTTATAAGGATTAGATGAGATGATGAACATCAGCAGGGTGACTTTATTATTCAATACCCACTCCAGGATATGTTTGAGGATGAAAGGGGATGTTAACCAGGTGGGCCACCAGGACTCTTGTGGGCAAGCCATACACCCTATACATAGGACCTGCTGGGGCACCTGGTGTTTATTAACTCTCCCTTCCCCAGGTTTCCTAGGGGACAGTGTGGTCTGAGGACCAACAGCACTGGTATCACCTGGGAGCTTGTAGGAACTGCAGATCCCCAGGTCACACCCAAAACCTTCTGAATCAAAATCTCAAGGCATAGGACCAAGGAATCTGTGTTTTAATAGGATTTCAACTCCTTCATTCAATAAAATTTAAAGATTTATTTATTTATTTTAGAGAGAGAGTGTGTGTGCAAGCATGTGCACTCGAGATGGGGGAGGGGCAGAGGGAGAGAGAATCTCAAGCCGACTCCCTATTGAGCACGGAGCCCGATGCAGGCTCCATCTCACAACCCTGAGATCATGACCTGAGCCGAAATCAAGAGTCAGACATTCAACTGACTGAGCCCCCCAGGTGCCCCAAGTTCGATAAAATTTAAAAGTCATTGCCTTAGATCCTCCACTGGCTGCCAATTATAGCACCCCCCCCAAAAAAAGTCATCTGGAATTGTTTGGGGTAGGCGCTTGGGGGTAATCTGCAGGGGAAAATGAATGGTAGAGAGAAACTGGAGGTAACAGGAGAGGAATATCTGATGTTTCAGATCTTTGCATGCAATGAGGGAAATTAATTAAAACCTTTCTTTTTTTTTTTTTTAAAGATTTTATTTCTTTATTTGACAGAGAGACACAGCGAGAGAGGGAACACAATCAGGGGGAGTGGGAGAGGGAGAAGCAGGCTTCCTGCCGAGCAGGGAGCCCGATGCGGGGATCGATCCCAGGACCCTGGGACCATGACCTGAGCCAAAGGCAGACGCTTAATGACTGAGCCACCCAGGCGCCCCTAATTAAAACCTTTCTAACTGTCACTGCAAGTTGAATGCCTCTTTGAGAAGTGAGACTGGTTGGATATCTAAGTTAAAGGATATAAAGCCTTGGGATATGGAATTTCATCCTCGGAAAAGGGAAAAGTCATTTCTCACCTTCCTTATGCACTTGGAGGGTGTTGAGAAGCAGAGTGAAGGGGAGGTCATTAAGAAGTCTGCAACTGCTTCTTAATGATGGCTGCTTAATTATCTTTAGGATGTGTTGATCCCTTTCAAGAAAGATATTAAACCTTGAAAAGTGTGAAGGAAATGAATCATCAAATCTCTGCTTTTTGATTGCAGTGAAATTTAGTCTTGAGTCTGAAGATTAAATGAGAAATTGCTTTAAAGCTTTTTAGTCCCTGGTGGATTGTGAAGTCAGGGGCGGGGGGAGTCAAGTTGCCACCTGCTGTAATTTGTCCTAATTAGCCAGTCTCATGCTGGAGTTGGGGGAGGGCTGAGGGGGGTGGGGGAAAGGAAGGGAGGGGGAGTGTCTTTCTTCCTAAATGCCCTAAATACTGGCAGAACCTCCGTGCATAAGGAAGAGTTCCCAACAGGATACAGTAAATTTGTCTCCCAAGACCAGGTAGACCAGGCCATGATCCCAGAATCTGATGTGTCTAATTTGTTCAACTTTGGTAAATTTGTCTCATGGAGTGGTAGTGTTACCCTCTTTGTTAGGACAGGGAACTAGAGGACACCCAGAGAACCATGATGGGGAATTAGAAGGAACCGCAGAGATCTTGCTTTGCTTAGGAGTCAAGTGAGGCTGAATGAGGTGGATGATGTTTCCCCCAGCAGGGGGCCAGGTCTGGGCTAGATTCTAAGTCTCCTGGCATGGAGTCCGGTGCCTTCCTTACCACAGCACCGTGCCTGCAATTAGGCATGTCTGAGGCAACATCACTCCTTTCTCCCTGCTGTACTCGAGGGTCCTCTTCTCCATCAGAGTTGGAGGCTGGATGTGGAAGACCCATGTCCCCAACCCAGTACTCCTACTACTTTGGGACCTTGGGTGAGAAACACAATCAAGTCAGTGGCATTAGACTAAGTAAGTTTTATTCCCTTCCCTCTCAAAATCTCAAATTTGTAGAAATAAAACAAGACCCTCAATGAAAACATCTCAGAAAATCTTTTTCATGCTGTTACCACAGAGGGTAATCAGCTTCCTCAATGCAGCTTAATCTGAAGCCAAATTAGAGACTCTACTGTATTGTCAGTAGTTCGAGCCCCAGTACTCATCCTGATTTGTAAGTGTAAAAGAAAGGAGCAGAGGAGAGAGAAAGAATCTATAGAGGAAGACTCATCCAGTCCGCAGCTGAAGTTTGGGAAAGAAGTAGGAAGCTTTCTACACAAGAATTTTTAAAATCTCTTAAGCCAAGTGTAGTCAACTAATAGTTCTGAAAGAGCCCCTCAAAACTTAGAAGATGAAAAACTATCATGATTGATTAGTAATGTTTGCTGTGAGTGAGGAAGGGAAGAATGGAAGCATAAAATCCAGATACTAGCCTGCTCTACCTCTACTTTTGCCTTTGTCTCTATATAAAATTCTGTGTATTGCACTCTGACTGTCCAATAAAGAACTCCCCAAGATCACAAAAGGGTCAGAGACTCTTCATACACAAGTGCAGACTCCTTGTTATCTTCCTTCTGATTTCTCCACTGGACTTTTTACTCTGAAGATATAAAAAAATTGATGTTGGCCCTGAGAATATAGGTTTAGGAAGAGCAAATTAGGTCTTCCCTTACTTGATCAAGAGGTGTACACCCAGCAAATAGTGAAGCTGGCATATAAACCCAACATTGATGGCAGACACTCATCTCTTTTATAGGGAAAAGTCCCTGGCTGCTAAAGTTCATGCCTGTTCATGCCCATATTTACTCCCCTACCCTGACCTCTTGGCAGGAACACATAGCCAGGAGTCCTGGTGAGGCAGAGCAGAATTTAGTTTTTAAAAGCAACCTGTACCCCTACTCTTTAATCTCCCACAACCACGCTCGGGGCAGTAGCTCTTCAATCCTTGGCAGGAAGTCTAAGAGGTGTTCTAGAAATTGGGCTAAATTTGGTTTAACTAAAATTTCTGCTCCCTTCTGTCATCTTCCTCTTGGGCAGTTAGGCAGAAAATCCCAAATGGGCATCTCTAATAAACTAATCTCACATTACCTTTTATCCCTTCTATCTTCCCCAAATTCTAAGTGCTCCTTGATTTCTTTTTCTATTAAATCAGTAAAAAGAAGATATTTTCACATTTTTGTAGCTTCCTTCAGGCCAAAACCGTGAAAATAACTAGCCATCATCTAAGAGTGTGATGAACATCAGCAAGGGCTTCCTCCTGAACATTTCAGAAGCTGACCGGTCCATACAGCCTTGGAGGTCTCCAGTGATGCGCTGCAAATAAAAAGCCCTGTAGTCCTGGGAGACCAGCTTAGTCTCATGTGAGGTTTAATGAGGACTGAAGAACTGAGGAAGTGTTAAGGGATATATGAGATTTCGGGTTTTTATCTAAAATTTCTGGTTCCTGGGGCGCCTGGGTGGCTCAGCCGGTTGAGTGTCTGCCTTCGGCTCAGGTCATGGTCCCAGGGTCCTGGGAGCAAGCCCCACATCGGGCTCCCCGCTCAGCGGGGAACCTGCTTCTCCCTCTCCCTCTGCTGCTCCCCCTGCTTGTGCTCTCTCTCTATGTCAAATAAATAAATCTTAAAAAAATAAAATTTCTGGTTCTACCTCACATGTGGCTGGGCTTTTGGGGGGGGGGGCGGTGAGGAGCAGCCAATGGACACCATGCCTCCAGTTCACCCTGTTATCTATAGCCCTAAGATACCCCTTTAAGCGTTAGCTTTTTAGCACTGTTGATGTGAGGTAAGGGTGAGACAATTTAGACATAGTCTATTGGAAATAGTGATTCTGCCTCAAACCTCTGCTCTTCTTCCAGACCCCAGAGTATGAGGGCCGTTACTATGAATGTGATGTCCTTCCTTTCATGGAAATCGGGTCTGTAGCTCATAAGTACTACCTTCTGAACATCCGGCTGCCTGTGAATGAGAAGAAGAAAATCAACGTTGGGATTGGGGAAATAAAGGATATTCAGTTGGTGGTAAGTGAATCTAATGGATCCAGGCAGCATGGGACAGTAGAACACGGGCTCAGAACACTGGTCTGTGGGCATGTGTGTTGTCAGGGAAGTCCGGCTCACTCTGGATGTCTCTGTGTGTCCGTTACTTCACCCGAGAAATAGAAATAACATGCCCGTGATGGCTGACAGCTTCAATGGAAAGTAATACAATTATTATGCCCATTTAAGATTTTATTATAATGGCCATGATTGCATAATAACACCAAGATAAAAGTAATTTTTTTTTTTACATGTTTCACCTTGCAAGCACAAATGTTAAAAGGGAGTAGTGGTGTTTTAGGTTCTTTCCATTTGATTTGTTTAACAGGCGAAAAATAGAACATGGAGGAGGAGGTTGGTTTTGTTTTTTTTTTAATCTTTAAAAAGTCACATGTGAAGTGCATATTTATTGTAGAAAATTAGCACAAGTAAACATATAGAACATAAAAATGACCTGTAATATTTAGAGAAATAATCATTGTTGAGGTTTTGATATATCCTTATATCCTATAATCCTTATAGATTTTCTTCTATATAGATAGATACATATATCCTTTACAAAAAAAGATCCTACTCAACTGCCTTCTTCCTTTTTTCATTTAATAGTAAATTGTGAATATAATATAAATATACTTTGCAGTGCTGCTTAGCATTCCACTATATAGATTTACCTTAACACATTTTACCAGTCCCAACATCTTTAGCATCTTAAAATGTCTCAATTTTTCAATAAAAAACCTTAGAGAAAAAACTTTGATCATGTTCTTAATGATTCCTGTTTATAGAGTGGGTCCATTTTTTTGCCTTTTATATAGATTTCTGCAATGCCTGAGGAGGGGCTAGGGAGAACATGAAGAGAGTATATGCTATGAGTGGTAAAGCTCTTGATCTTGAAAGTTCAGCAGAAAAGATCTGCTTTCACCTCTCCCCATAATGCATTTGCTGATAGAAAATAACACTAAGATATATTCACCTTCAAAATTATGATTGGTCTCTATCTAGGGAATCCATCAAAATGGAGGCTTCACCAAGGTGTGGTTTGCCATGAAGACCTTCCTTACACCCAGCATCTTCATCATTATGGTGTGGTATTGGAGGAGGATCACTATGATGTCCCGACCCCCAGTGCTTCTAGAAAAGTAAGAGCTGATTTCAGAGCACTCTTAAGGAACACTGGCATCCCAGATCTGCCTGCCATGGTGCTGGTTTTGCTGGGGTCTATTTCAAGTGGTCAGTGTGTTACTTGGGCTGGT
This sequence comes from Mirounga leonina, assembly GCF_011800145.1. Taxonomy (NCBI): domain Eukaryota; kingdom Metazoa; phylum Chordata; class Mammalia; order Carnivora; family Phocidae; genus Mirounga; species Mirounga leonina. The sequence continues at coordinate 38,973,949 of NW_023270447.1, forward strand.
GATTGGACCATGAATCATCCTGGATTCTTTTTTCTCCTTCAGCTTTCACATGCAAATTATTATTAAACCCTAGGGATTAAACCTCTCTCACATTTCTGGCTCTCTATTCTGTCTTTGCTCTTCATTCCCATGGTCTGGGTCGAATACTTCTTTCTGTCACAGTGAACAAATTGCCTTGCTCCTAAGCCCAACCCTCTCACCTCCAGAAGGACAATACTCTCGTAGATACATCCCCTTTCTGTCCCACATTACTGACTTTTCCTTTCTGCTGGATTATTCTCATTAATATACAAACACACTATACCATTTCTCATTCTTGGACAAAACTTTTACTTTTCCTACTTCCCCCTGAAACCACCCCACCATTTTTCTACTCCTCTTTACAACAAACCTCCTCAAAAACCTTACCTATATATCTTCTCAACCTGTTCTTTCTTGAGCCCATTCCGCCCCTCATTAAAACTGCTTTTGGGGCGCCTGGGTGGCTCAGTCATTAAGCATCTGCCTTCAGCTCAGGTCATGATCCCAGGGTCCTGGGATCGAGCTCTGCATCGGGCTCCCTACTCAGCAGGAAGCCTGCTTCTCCCTCTCCCACTCCCCCTGCTTGTGTTCCCACTCTCGCTCTCTGCCAAGTAAGTAAATAAAATCTTCTAAAAAAAACAAAAAAAACCTGCTCTTGACAGGATCACCAATGACCTTCACACCCCAAATCCCATGGTCACTTCTCAGTTCTCACTTTTCTAGACTCATCACCAACATTCAACATAAATGGTCACTTCCTTGTTCTTCACAGAGCTTCTTCCACTCTCCTTTGCTGACCATCACTCTGTTTCCAGTGCTGTTTCCAACCATCTTTCCAACCTCTTAAACTTTGGAGCCAGTGCTTAGTCTGTGTACTTCTCTTCATTAGCTATGCTTATTCCTGAAGTGATGTCATCTAGTCTCATGGTCTTAAAAATCATCAGGCTTTGATGACTCTTAATTCATATCCTCAACCTCAGCCCCTCCCAGCCCTAAATCCAAGAATTCCAGCTGTTTGTTTAACATCTTCACTTGCACAGAAATGTAATGCATACAAAGGACATTTTATTTCCTCCCTCTTCAAACTTGCTCCTCTCCCAGGCATCCCCATCGTAGGAAATGGCAACTCTATCCTTTCAGCTGCTCAGGTTAGAGAAGTAGGAGTCATCCTTTACTTCTCTCTTTTTTTCACACCCCTCATCCAACCCACCAGGAAATCTCACCATGTCCATTGCTACCCCCTAATCCAACTCCCCATCATTTCTCATTTCTTACCTGGATTATTGCAAATAGCCTCTCCACTGTTCTTGCTTCCACTCTTTTCCTTCCTACGGTCTATTCTCAGAGCAGCCAGTGTTCCCCTTCAAGTGTAAATCAGATCTTGTCACTCCTCTGCTCAAAGCTCTCTATTGGCTTTTCATTTCCTTTGCCTTGGCCTATAAAAAGCCTTTGATGACCTGGACCCTTGCCACTTCTGATTTCATCTCCTTGCCCCCTACCACCTGATGATGCTCAGACATGCCTGGTAGGCTCCCACCTCAGGGCCTTTGCACTTGCTGTTCTCTTCATCTGAAATGCTCTTCCCTAGATATCTCTGTGGCTCAATTCCTCATTTCCTTCAGGCCCAGGCATAATGTCTCTTATCTTAGAGGCTTTTTCCTACCCACCTTATATAAAGTAATACCCCTTCTCTCTCCATTCTTTTACCTTGTTTTATTTTTCTTTATATATTCTCTATTTATTTGTTATCTTTCTTCACAGACCCCTCCTCTCACCCCTTCTAATGCAAGCATCATTAGAGCAGGATCCTTGCCTACTTTGTTTACTACTGTATCCCAGCATCTAGAATAGTGACTGGCACATAGTAGGAGCTCAATAAATATGGATTTGTTGAATGAATGAATGATGTCACTCCATTGTTTAAACTTCTTATTGGAGCCTCAGTCTTTTCAAGATAAGTTCTCTAATGGGGTAGGTGAGTTTCTTCATGAGCTCAGCCTTTTTTACTTCTCTGGTGTCATGTCCTGTCATTTCCTCCATGTGCGGATCCCCAAATGATTCAGGCTGTTCCAGGCTTCTGTGCCTCCATTCAGGCTTTTCCCTCTGCTAGCAGTGCCCTTCCACCTCCCCAATTGTGACTCACAACTCCTCTCCATTTCTGTCTCTGTCAAGGTTAGAAGTCCCTGGGGCAGTCTGTGCACACTTCTGTCCTATCTCTTGTCACACTTTATTTGGCTCAGCCACTAAATCTACCTCCATGAGTAGAAGAGTACCACCTCGCTTGGTTATCTATGGCCCTAACAAAATGCCTGGCGTGTGATCCGTGCTTAATTAACACTTGTACTTCATAGGTATGATTGAAAGTATGAATAAATCAGTGACAAAATGAATGATATTTGATAGAGCAGTGGCAGTTAATTGGGCAGTAGGGAAAAAGCAAAATGAAAACTAAACAAGCAGCTAAAAGAAGTTGTATTTCTTGTTGTTTGGAATAATTTCTTACTGAAACAAACATGCTTGTCCGATTCATAGTTGCCAAGGAGGATATCATCATCACAATAATAATCATGAGTGTTCTTAATGATCAAGTTAATGATTACCTGGATAGGTGAAAGAGGATAGTTATGTTCAGTGAGGTCTGTTTAAGAAGGCAAAGGAAGGGAAAAACATTGTAGGAAGCTCTTAATCTGATGTGGTACCAAAATAAAGTGCAGGGCACTAAGGAGCTTAGCTTCAATTATATAGAAAGGTTAATGTAGGCTTCCTTCATCCCGCGGTGGTGCCAACAACACAAGGCATTTTGCGTCTGGGTGTAGAAACTCATTATGAGAGCTAAGAAACTGATCATATGGCTTCAGTCTCAATAGGTAACATCTCAGTTCCCCAAACTGGGTTGTTTTTTTGTTTGGTTTTGTTTTGGGTTTTTTCTGGAAAATCTGCCTCCCAGATGCATAAAGTGGTTTTCCTGCTATTTTCTCATGATCAGAGTCATCTTTGCCCTTGGGATTTCCATGACTTTTATCAATATCCCAGTGGAATGGTTTTCCATTGGATTTGACTGGACCTGGATGCTACTGTTCGGCGACATCCGGCAAGGCATCTTTTACGCGATGCTCCTCTCCTTCTGGATCATCTTCTGCGGCGAGCACATGATGGTAAGAGCCTCCTGAGGGAGGAAGGGACGGGGGTGAGACAAGATCAACTAGTGGCTGTAAGACTGAGCTCTGGAGTCAGAACGCCGGTTCAAATTCTGACTCCCCCACTTGTTACCTAGCCACGTGGCCTCCGGCAAGTGACTGTCTGGCCCAGAATCTCCGGTTTCTCATCTGTAACATGGATTTTAAAGGCCTGGTGTATAGGGTTTTCGTGAGATTTAAGCGAGATGATGTGAGTATTTCACAGAATGTAAACACACAAATGTCAGTGATTATTACTGTTTCTTCTGCTTTGGCTTCAGCTCTGCTTGTCCCTAGGACCAAGGTAACCCCCAGAGAATGTGGGTCTGGCTCTTTCCAGCTGGCAATTTGTCCAGGTGGCCTGGTAACCCCTGTTACCCTGAAATACTGACCTCCCTGGTCTCAGTTTGCACAGACATCAAATCCTATTTCAGGAGGGATTGAAGGTACCACGGCTAAAAATAAGAATGGTGCGGTCCTCACGTTGTGGCTCAGGTGATATGCCAGCTGGAGCTTGGTCCTCCTGGCAGGCAACCAGCTTCATAGTAGTGGACTGCTTTTAAACTCCACTAGGGTTTGATCCTTGCTTCTGAAGTCTTGCAGCCCTTCTAGGAGAGCAGTGAGAGCAGAGAGAGGTGTTTGCTGATGGCTGGGGTGCCTGGGGTAGGCGGGAGGGGTCCTCCAGTGGTGATGCTCTGAGAATGAGCCCTTGGCAGCAGGACTCGGGTCCAGCAGCAGCCCAGCGAGCCACGGTGGAGGCCCAGAGTGGATTCGTGTGGACTGTCGCACCTGGTCCTCAGCCTGGGTGCTAGGATTTGTCTTCTGCCTTTCCCCGTCTTCTCGCTCTACATTCCTTCATTTTCTGTCTCTTAGTGTCTTTGTATATCTACCAAGAGGAACCGCTCTTGTTTTTAATGAAGGTAGGGAGAACATACGTCTATTCTCCTAACCATGAGAGATACTGATATATCTCTTGACATATTTTAATGCCTTAAAGTGTTTATTTTGTCCTCTGGGGATCCACCCGCCTGACAAACACATGCGATAAACCACTTAATTTAATTCGGAATGAGTTATTTTGCAAACCACAGAACTTCCACTGCTGAAGATACAAAGCCTTTCTTTGTGTTCCCATAGCATCCTGTTCTTATGGCTATGAGAGCCCCTATGGATGGACTGATAAAAAATGAGCTCCTCTGGAACAGAGATTTTGGTTTTACTCATTCTCATATGCCTAGAGTCTAGCATGATGCTTGGTATACAACAGGTGGTCAGCAGGATTGTTAGAATGACTGACTTACCTGTAGAATTGCTTTGCTCTCCCCGATGTCATTTCTCATTTCCATTTCCCTCAGGATCAGCACGAGCGGAATCACATAGCAGGGTACTGGAAGCAAGTCGGACCAATTGCTGTTGGCTCTTTCTGTCTCTTCATATTTGACATGTGTGAGAGGTGAGCAGGTGCCTGTGGGATCCTGGGCTGAAATGTGCATCCCCATGTCCACCCCAGCTCCTCGGGAGGAGGATTCAAAAAAAGGAAGGGTGGTCCGGAGCCTGTGGGATGGAAGCATTGGACGTGGTCATGTCCGCAGATAAGGATTGGGCTGAAATCAAAGGCAAAGCTCTTTCTAGATGGAAAATATTTGTGCTGGTCCTATCCTTCAAACTCTGTTTCTCTTTAAGACTGTGAACTTTTCTTAATCTACACACAGCCCCCGCCCTTCTGGCTGAGAAGCAGAGGATGTGTAAAAAGGAAAGTCCCCCTTTGCCTCTGTATTAATTGTGTCTTTCCATCTCGTTTTTCTTTCTAGAGGGGTACAACTCACAAATCCCTTCTACAGTATCTGGACTACAGATGTTGGGACAGAGCTGGCCGTATCCTTCCTTGATGACTTCAGGGTTTCATTTCTTCCCACAGCCGCCAGGTCCCCCCAGATCATTTTCTAAGTCCTGCTAATATTCTCCATGTGTGCTCAGCCAGAGCTTTGATCCTCAGACCAATGATCATGGCACAATTAATGCAAATAATCAGAAGAATTAATGCTTGCTTTTAAGCCCGGTGAGAGCAGGCAAAATGAGGAAGGTGCAGCATATCCCCATGGCAGAGGGCTCAGAGTTGCTCGTCTTACCACAGCCTGTGCACATGACCTGTGATACACTTGTTTACCGCAGACTCAAGCATGACTAGCTTTTCCCTGGAGCCACGGAGGTTCACCTCTGGGCCCCTGTGGGAGAGCCTGTTTCTGAAGTCCTCCGTGTGCGAGACTTCTTACAGTGACCTTGGTGTACCAGCATAACCACGCTGCTGCTATTCATTTCTGAGACTGCATGGAGATAAGGCTAAGGTGATTAGTTCCAGAGGAGTTGCCGAGGCTTCTGGTTGGTTGGCATAAACTCTGAGTCATCTTCATGAAACAGAAGTGACAGTCTTCTCTTATCCCCTTCAGGATGCTGGATTTAAATATTTTATCTTCCTGAATAATATGTTAAGTGCTTTGGGAGAAAAAGACTCTCCTCTGTTGTAGTGGGGAGAAAGGCTGGAGTTGTATTATTTCTTGATGGATAATATCTTGTCATGTGCTGGTAAATATGCTTTGTCTGGTCATGATGTTTGTGTGGGCTTCTTAGTATCACAAGAACTTGGTGAGCAAACTGATTCAGTAGTATCATTACCTTAATAAAGATGAGAGAGTTGTGCTCTGCCCTACTCCCATCCTTCCTCCCGAAAATGTGAGCTGCACAACACGGGGAGTCCTTACAACGTTAAGTCTACTTCAGCCCTTTCATTGTCCATATATGATGAAGGTCCACGGAGGCAAATAAAATGTCAGGGCCTGTAGCAAAAAAAAAAAGCTATATTCCCTTCATTCTGGGGTACTGTCGGCATTCGGAAAGAAGGAGAAACTGCACTGAATATATTATTTAATGAAATATACACACTGAGTGCACGCTTGTTAAAATATTTTAAAATATGCAGCTTGGGGTAGAGTTGTGGCAGAAAGGACTTGGATTCAGGTCACCTGCCTCCCAAGCCAGCTCAGTGTTCCCCAAGCCTTGGTGGTTCTCAGGTTGAGCTTTCAGGATGGGTCTTAGAGTTGCCCTGATCAGTTTCAAAGTATATACTGCCCCCACCCTCATCTCCCACCTTGGCCATCTGTCCTTCTGCTCTCTGTTCCATTTGACAAGACTTTTCTTGTGGTGACAGAAAATTGCAAACAGAACTTCATCCCTGGTTTTACTTCAAGGCCTTCCGTCCCATGCCCAGCATCCCTTGAAGCTGCTGCTCCCAACCCCCACGTCATCACCTCCTGATTCCACGGGGTGTCCGTCTCCTTCTAAAAATCCAAGGACTAGCCCACTGGTTCTCAACCACGATTATACTTGGTTTCCTTGCTCTTGGAAAATCTGATTCCATAGATCTGCCGTGGAACCTGGGCTGTATTGTAACTCTTCTGGTGATTTTAATGCAGCGTTTTACCTGACCAGTCATTTGCAACCAATACCCAGTATTTTAGTGCTTTTCAAATGGATCGTGCATACCAATCTCCTGAGAATCTTGTTACGAGCCAGATTCTGATCCAGTAGGTCTCGGGTGGGCCCTGGAGTCTGCATTTCTAATAAGCGAGGCTCCATTCCTCCTCTCACTTGCCTTAGAAAACATCTTGGAACATTCCACTCTGTTGTACTTTTGTGTCCGAAAATCTCTATCGCTGGCATTAGAATGCCAGGTTTTAATATTTTATCCCCCTGTTTGGAGACCACGGGTGTCCTTGCCAAGAGAGCTGAGGAGAAGTGTTTGTGTCAGCAAGCCTGCCCTTTCCTTTACTGGAAACCGTCAGATGGCCTTCATCATTGTGGCTGGTATCTGCCTCTGCCTCTACTTCCTGTTTCTGTGCTTCATGGTGTTTCAGGTGTTTCGGAACATCAGTGGGAAGCAGTCCAGCCTGCCGGCCATGAGCAAAGTCCGGCGGCTGCACTACGAGGTGAGCAAACCTCCCGGCTCACGTGGGACCTGGTGACTCAGGAGCTCCTGCTTGGTGTGTAAACACACACCACACACCTACACCTGGAGATGAGAAGCCTCTATTTCAGATACATATGGAGGGATTCTCCTGTCACAGAAGATGCCTGGGCAAAATAAGAGGCTAACTCTGACTCTGAGAAGCATCTGGCTGGCTTGTGTCGATCTTGGAGTTTTCTGTGGTCTATATGTCTTTCTGTCCTCAGAAGGGGTGAACTTGTTCAGCAGGTTCTTCAGCTTTGGGATGGAATGTGGGTGATACTAGATGGGAGATTTGATTAGGGTGGCATCAGGGCTTTGGCTGGGGTGAGGCTTTAGGTAAGGTTCCCTTGCTGAGAATCAGCCTGGAGCCTGGGCTTCAGCCCAGGTGATCTAATTTTTTAGACTCAGAGAGGCCACATTTCCCCTAAAATATCCAGCAGGTGATCAAATAGAATTCAGTAATCTCTGTTTATAGATTATGTGCTTCATTCAAGGGAAAACACTCAACATCCTCCGATCTCTTAATGCAGGCAACACATTCTTAATTTTTCAAGGATCCCTTGGATTCATGCCTAAGTGGCTGTCCCTGGAGACATGGGCCTAATTCCTCTTGTGAAAAGAAACAGAAACTGCAGAACCCTAGGGTTTTTATATACAGTGGATCTGCAGCTAAGAGCCCCCAAGTAAGAGGTGTCTTTCCCTGAAACACAGGTTTCCTTAAATCCTGCTCTCAGGAAACCCTGGGCACTTTCTGAAGCTTTGCATGTCTCTAGAGCTGGAGTGACACATGAGAAAATTCAACCAAATCCACTTCATGTTGATTAATATGCACATTTCTTTTTGTTCACTGGAGCAGAATTTTATTACAACCACAGAAAACTTGGATTTGGTGACTTTGAACCCTTGCAGAGAAGCATAACCAGCTTAGCAGGGAAATTAGCAGCCTCACAACGTGCTGTGAATATAATTTCCCGGGCTCTGGTATCACTGTTTCATGAGAGATAAGAACATAAGAAATGTTTGGCCCAATAAATTTTTCAGTCACCTTCACCTCTGTAGGAGAAATGTTACTATATGAAATTATTTTACTAGTCCCTCTTAGGGATTTTGTTTTATAGATTTTTTTTTAAATTGTTTTTTTACAGAGTTATATCTTGAGAAAAGGATTGGTGCTAGCTGGGAGAGTGGTAATCTACTCTTTCTCTCCTTCCCAATAGGGGCTGATTTTCAGGTTCAAGTTCCTCATGCTGATCACCTTGGCCTGTGCCGCTATGACTGTCATTTTCTTCATTGTTAGCCAGGTAAGTGGACCCTGAACCGCGTCAGGGTGAGAATGTCCCTGGAGGGGTGCCTCCACTCTGCACAGAAAATTCTAGAGAGCTGCTGAGGAAGGAGCAGGGAGGCTGTAATGCTGGGCACCTCTTCAAGCCATGTTTTTTTGTTGTTTTTTTTTTAAAGATTTTATTTATTTATTTGACAGAGAGAGACATAGCGAGAGAGGGAACACAAGCAGAGGGAGAAGGAGGGGAGAAGCAGGCTTCCCTGTGGAGCAGGGAGCCTGATGTGGGGCTCGATCCCAGGACCCTGGGATCATGACCTGAGCCGAAGGCAGATGCTTAACGACTGAGCCACCCAGGCGCCCCCAAGCCATGTTTTTTAAGGTGCTCTACGCTGGGACTGAACCACCTGGCCAGAGGTGGATGGAATTTTCCCTTTCAGTATAGCCTCGTATGAGGAAGAAAGTTGCTACATAAATTAAAAGCCTGCAGCCAGATTGAAGGGCACTTATTTCATTTACTTAAGAGAATACACTTTTTAAGCCCTATGGCAGAACACCAACAAGCAAGTATTCGTTTGACTTGATCTTTATCTAAGCATTAACATAGATCCTTTTACAGTCCATCAGCCATTCTTTGTAATAATTATATTGCCACTTAAACATGAAATACAATTCAGAAGTCCGCTTGATAGACTCTTACCTTCCTGCTGGTTATTTCCAAAACTCAAAATGTTGCTATACTTGAAAACTTCAATAGTGGTAATAATTTTAAAATGTTGGTAACTGGCTTTGGAAAGTGGAAAGCACTGTTTAAACCTGACAGATGACCTATCTGCCATTCATTTGAGCTCCACAAAAATCCTGTGGGTGTAGGGTGGTTGGGGTGGTTATCTCAGTTGCTAGGATATGAAATCGAATGGCCTTAGAGACATTTCCCATTTGTGCAGTTTTCCAGCTGGGTGGGATAGTGGATGATTACTTCACATTTCTAAGGTTTAATTTTGCTCTCTGTAGAATGCATGTAATATTAGTATTGCCACAAAAGGGGGCCGTAGGACCACAGGAAGTAATGCCTGCAGAGTGATTTGCAGAGTGCCTGGCACGTCGTGGGCAGGAATAGCCGTGCTCTTGTGAATAACAAAAGGGCTGAATGTTGTGCCAAAGGACATTCAGTAAGTTGGGGACCAGAACCCAGTCCTTTTGACTTTTTTTTTTTGCCAACTGTTCTGTCATCCCTGTATTTGGCCAAAACTGAGAATGTTAGTGCAGATGGAGCCTTAGGACCGGACTTGTCTCACTGTGCTGGCTCATTTCCCTCTAGTAGAGGGGCTCCTGTGCTTTTTCTGTAGCATAGATCCCGTGGGCAACCTGCTGGAGGCTATGGGTGTCTTCGTTGAATGTTTTTAAATGAGTAAAATAAAGTACTTTGGATTTCAAAGATATCTGCAATTACACATGTTACAGATGTTACAGATACGTATCTATAATTGTAATTGATAGGAAAATGTCATGATTTTATGGGTCACAAAATTACAGGTTGTGCTAGTGCTAATATTAACAGGACTTTGTTTTCTACATTTATAATTGAAAGAAATGGTAACTTTCGTATCATAAAGATACAGTTTTTCTCATTCCAGTCCATGGACCTCTTGAACTTGATGCAGGGACACCCAAGGGTGCCTCTGAGCCACGTTAGGGGCCTCTAGAGACATGTGGGCTCTGCCCACTGGGCAGTGTGAGTGTTGGCTGTTGAAGGCTGAAATGAGTGTGGAAAACAAATAAAACAAATAATACATATCTGTCTTCGAAAAGTTCTGCTTACCACATCTGCTGTGACCTACACCACTGCTGTGTTTGTATCAGACTGTTTGTTTATAAAACCGAGGAACCTTCAGTCATCACTCCAAATGCAGTAACATATTTCCAATTCTGAATGAGTTTTTTATTCACCCAGCTGAGGCTCAGACAAGGGTGTCTGAGGGCTGACTTATCCTTTGGCTGGTTCCTTCATGTGACCCGAGTGTCCAGTCCTCCAGTGCCTCGGTAACTCACTGGGACACTCAATATGGCCAGTTGGATGAGTCCGAGAGAGCAGGGCACACTGCTTGGAGAAACAGAAGCGTCAAGTAAGCTGGGCTGAGAAATGAAAGGCAGTCTCAAGATCCGTTCTCAGGAAGGCAGAGACAAAGGGCACTTTGGGTCTTAACTTGTGTCTCTGCCCCCTCAGAAAGCTGCCGCCACGCTCCCACAGCCCCATGCCACTTACGCACCTGGCTCTGCAGAGAGTCCCTTCCAGGCGAAGTCCAGAAGGGACGGCTGCTGATCTTGAAGGCGGCCGCATGTTGCCCGAATTTAGCCTTGTCTATGTTACATAGTGCACCGTTTTCAAGCAGGGGAGGCCAGTTCTTCCAAGGAGCAGAGTTTGTGGCTTGTCTTTGGAGAAAAAGATTAATATTCCATTTGCCCCAGTATTTTCTAACACGGCTCCAGACTGTGGCTGGCTTTTTATATCTGCCGCAGCGACAGTCAGCCCGGAGTGGATTTCAACTCCAAGGGGGTAGCAGCGAGTTCTTTTGGATTCCATTAGCTCCTCACATTCCTCCTGCTGGGTTATTTTTTTAAGGTTTATTTATAGATATCTAAGACGTTTTCAAGCATAACTCTCGATGTCCCAGGTACTGTACTAATATAGTCATCAGAGGATTTATTTTTTAATGTCATTTTGGAATGTCTCAGCAATGAGCTCACCTGAAAGAAAACCTATTGGGTAACTTTTTGAAATAGATCCCAGCCTTAGGTGAAAGGAATGTATTAAAACTCCCATTATACTCTCGGGCTTGCTGAGAGAGCTTGCATTTAAGCCCCATGAAATATAATGCAAGGGGATCTCGCCAGGATATTGAAGCTCTGAGGCCAGGAATGAAGGGCCCACAGGAAGCTGTGGAATGCAGTGACCTTGAGGCTTTGTAGCTGGGTCCTGAGGGGCAGTCTTTTAATGCCTGCCATTTTAATGGCCTCAGTCATAGCAACCGAGAGATGGTACATCACAGTCTGGTATTATAGCCCCTTCCCTCTGGAAAAGAAAGAGGCGTTCCGTTTAGAGGTGGCAGGCAGTAGGGAACAGAAGTGCAATGCAGGGGAGAAGGTCACCAACCTTCACTAAGGGGACCCCCAGGTGCCTGACATTCAGGTCAAGCCACATGCAGCAAACTCCCAGAGAGCCTGTCCCCAGCTCTTTTTTGTGTGTGTGATCACTTCATTCTGTTACTCACAGAGGAAATGTTTCCAGTAAGAGAGCCTGTGTCTGGGATTTGGAAATCTTGTTGTTAAGTGGAATGTTGGTTGTCAAGACTACTGGGTGTAAAGGGATTTGACCTTCACTTGGCTCCAGGGGTATAATTGGGTGGTTTTACACAAAAGTAAATTGTTCAAATGTTAAATCAGGAAAAACAGGGACTTTTAGAAATAAGACTTAGGCAGAGGGAAGATGATTTTCTTTTTTTTCTTTTTTCTTTTTTGGTTAGGGCTATCTGATTTTTTCCTCCGGAAGTTAAAATGGGGTGACTGTCACCTCTCTGCTTTAGCATTAATAAGATTTCGGATTGACAAGGGCCGCTCTGTTGAGGCTGCTTACTGTGGTTCATGCTGGTGGGAACGTGCTCAGAACTCTGGAGGTCCCAGGCATGAATAACCGAGAGAGGAGACGGGCACGCACCCACAGTCGAGTGACTCTCTGTATACAGCTCATCTATGCAAACGCAACTCTCTGCCCTCAGCAGGAAATAATACATTTAGGGGTTACAAATTAAATAGTATGGGTAATTCTGCAGGCTTATGCCAAACAAGGTGCAGGTGTCTCACAGCAGACCTGAGATGGGGGCATGAATCTGCTAGTTCCTCAGGCCGTCTGAGCACCTCTCTACCCCTCATGGCATAAGCATCTCATTTCAGTGCTTCTACTGTAAAGCTGTATTTTGCATATAGATCCAGTTTTGAATATCCTGTATTACTATGTCCAGGATATATAGTACATCGATATTACTCTATGGATTTGAATATGCAAACCTGTATATATATACACTGTATAATAATTTGCATTATGGTTAATTAAGTGAATTTTCAAAGGAAATTTGATCTTCCACAATAGTTGCTCCATTTGCTAACTTAACAGACTCACCACTGTTTAGGATAATATTCCTACTCTTATATTGCATAATGGTTAAGAATACCTTCTTTTGAAGTCAGAGCCATGACTTTCGGACTGAGCAATCTTGGGCAAGATCATGTACCTCACTGAGGCACAGTTTTTCCCTGTGTTGAGTGGAAATATTACCTGCCAACCTCATAAAGTTGTTATTTTTATTTTTAAATTTTTTTTAAATTTATTTATTTGAGAGAGAGAGAGAGAGCACATGAGAGGGGGGAGGGTCAGAGGGAGAAGCAGACTCCCTGCCGAGCAGGGAGCCCGATGCAGGACTCGATCCCGGGACTCCAGGATCATGACCTGAGCCGAAGGCAGTCGCTTAACCAACTGAGCCACCCAGGCACCCATAAAGTTGTTATTTTTAAAAAATATTTATTTATTTGACAGAGTGAGAGTGGGAGGGAGAGCGAGAGAGAGAGAGAGCATGAGCAGGGGTGAGCGGCAGGCAGAGGGAGAGGCAGACTCCCCGCTGAGCAGGGAGCCCGATGCGGGACTCGATCCCAGGACCCTGGGACCATGACCTGAGCCCAAGGCAGACACTTAACCGACTGAGCCACCCAGGCGCCCATAAAGTTAAGACTAAATAATATCTTCCATTTAAAATTCTTACTGTAGTGCCTGACATATTAGCATTGGATAAATGTTAACTATCATTACCCTTTTTATTTTATTTTATTTTATTTTATTTTTTTAAAGATTTTATTTATCTGAGAGAGAGAATGAGAGAGAGAACACGAGAGGAGAGAGGTTCAGAGGCAGAAGAGACTCCCCGCTGAGCAGGGAGCCTGATGCGGGACTCGATCCTGGGACTCCAGGATCATGACCTGAGCCGAAGGCAGTCGCTTAACCAACTGAGCCACCCAGGTGCCCCATCCTTATTATTTTAAAAAAGTCTGAGTTTTGCTAATATTTGTGTTAGAGAGCAATATTTAAGTGAAATAATACTTATTACCCATTGACTTACTTTTAAGTACAATCATCATTCTTTACTCTAGAATGCAGTATTTTCTCTTTACTTTGGCATCAGATATTTCCTTCGAGCAACTGTTTCTATCCTCCCTTTCTACTTCCATGTACTTGAACTAGCATTCCTGCACATGCCTGTACCTTTGTCCATATTCATTCAACAAACATCTGTTTGTCGAATACCATTGTGAACCAGGCATACAGGTGGGCGTTTCCTTAGATCAGTCATGCCAGTCCCAACAAGAATCAATTTCAGCAAAAAGGTACTGAGTTTTCCCAGCTTACATCCTAGGAAGTAGGGTCTCTTGCAGGAGAGAGACCTATTGAGGGGTCTACTGCCTTAACAGAGTAGAAGAAAATTACAGCTGCCTTATTCCATCGTATCTATAGTTCACCCAGCCCACCCTACCCTCCTTCCTCGCATACAGAACAGTTCCCTTTGTTATGACAGCAGGTACATAGATTTCCAGGAATTATCTTAAGACTTCCTTTCCTCTTCCATTATATGCATTATAATCATCTTAAGGATGCCCTAGGTACTGTAATTTTTATAAAGCTAGGGTATTCTGTTAAGAAGAGTGACATTTGGAGACATTTCTAAGAAGTCAGTTCTATGGGGGCGCCTGGGTGGCTCAGTCGTTAAGCGTCTGCCTTCGGCTCAGGTCATGATCCCAGGGTCCTGGGATCGAGCCCCGCATCGGGCTCCCTGCTCATGGGAAGCCTGCTTCTCCCTCTCCCACTCCCCCTGCTTGTGTTCCCTCTCGCTGTGTCTCTCTCTGTCAAATAAATAAATAAAATCTTAAAAAAAAAAAAAGAAGTTAGTTCTATGTAGCTTAAATGCTCATACATTGTTCTAAAATCAGTAATGGTTATGAAATTCTTTGCCAAAAATATTCCCGAGCACATTGTATCAAGTGAATTATTTCCAAAAATAAGTTAGGGTTCATGATAATGGTTTATGCATCACAAAAATGAAAAATTATGTATCACCAAGGCCAACTAAAATTGGTAAGTCTAGAGTTAGTTAATCTAACTAACTGATACTCCACGTCTTTCAAAAGGAAACACCTATACTTACAGCTTTATTATGCCCGGGGCCCCAGTGGGTCATGCGCTATAAAGAAGGTGTCAGGTGGGGGCGCCTGGGTGGCTCAGTCGTTAAGTGTCTGCCTTCGGCTCAGGTCGTGATCTCAGGGTCCTGGGATCAAGCCCCACATCGGGCTCCCTGCTCAGCGGGAAGCCTGCTTCTCCCTCTCCCACTCCCCCTGCTTGTGTTCCCTCTCTCGCTATGTCTCTCTCTGTCAGATAAATAAATAAAATCTTTAAAAAAAAAAAAAAGGTGTCAGGTGAATATAGACCCATTGCCTCATGAACAGGAGGTGAAATCCACCTGCTTGTTAAAGTCATTCACATTTAGATACAGCTTACCATCTTACACTTGAGCTCCTAGAAGAAGGGGCTCCTAGAGATGGTTTACATAACCCAGCCTCATTAAGTTCTCACAGGGACATTTGTCCAGTATTCTTCTACTCCCATTTAAAATTTCCTGTAGCAAGCAGAAGTGGTCAGAATCATTTCACTGATCTCAGAACTGGCACAAATTTTTAGTCACTCGGCTCAATAGTTCTGTTGACAGTTCTTAGTGTAATCCATACATCATCAGACAGCCCTCCAAACAATTACCAAGTCATTAACATAGACAAAAGCTGCCTCAAAACATTCCTGGAGAATTGTAAGGGCTGTGAAAGCTTCATAATTACCTTCATGAGTGACTTACATAGAGTGACATTATATAGACGTAAGATTTGTTATTTATTGTCTTAGGAAATTTCTTGAAACATTTTTACTTAATTCTCCTCAGTAACCCTGCAAGTTTCTATTTTGTACTTTATTGTTTTTTTTTAAGATTTTATTTATTTACTTTGAGAGAGAGCAAGCAAGCAAGAGAGAGAGCACAAGCAGGGGCAGAAGGAGAGGGAGAAGCAGACTCCCCACTGAGCAGGGAGCCCGACGTGGAACTCGATCCCAGGACCTGAGCTGAAGGCAGATGCATAACCGACTGAGTCACCCAGGCGTCCCCTCTATTTTGTACCTAAGGAAACTGCGGTTTAGAGTCTTACTCTTCTCTTACATTAAACAGAGAGTGAGTGGTGGAGTCTGCCTTTGAATCCTGGTCTCTGACTCCAAGCCTGTGTCTTTTCTGCTTCCCCACGCTGCCCCACTAAGGAAGGCTACTCACCGTTAAGGCTTCATTTGATTATTTAATCAGCCTGTCTTCTCTTCACTGTCTTCACTCCACTATGGGGCATCAGGCACCAAGGTATGGCAGTGAACAAGTCAGAAGTGTTCTCTGCCTGCAGGGAGTTTACATCGAGCTGCGAAGATAGACTACAGAGGAGGAGTTATAGTTGTGGATAAGTGTGAGACTCAAAGACAGTTTCCTTAAGTTAGGGGTAACTATGTACTGTTATTTAAGAAAGAGATACTCCCTGGGTGATTCTGATGTGCAGCCAACATGAGAACCACTGACTTTGTACCTGACACACGGTAAACCCTCAGTGAACCTAAATTCATACTAGTGTGATTTTGATTTAAAAAGGAGTCCTAGGGCGCCTGGGTGGCTCAGTTGGTTAAGTGACTGCCTTCGGCTCAGGTCATGATCCTGGAGTCCCGGGATCGAGTCCTGCATCGGGCTCCCTGCTCGGCAGGGAGTCTGCTTCTCCCTCTGACCCTCCTCCCTCTCATGCTCTCTGTATCTCATTCTCTGTCTCAAATAAATAAATAAAATCTTTAAAAAAATAAAAATAAAAAAAATAAAAAATAAAATAAAAAGGAGTCCTAGGGGCGCCTGGATGGCTCAGTCAGTTAA
>NW_023270447.1:38990476-39006199 GCF_011800145.1 Mirounga leonina
AAAATAAAAAGGAGTCCTAGGGGCGCCTGGATGGCTCAGTCAGTTAAGCATCTGCCTTCGGCTCAGGTCATGATCCCAGGGTCCTGGGATCGAGCCCACATGCATCGGGCTCCCTGCCCAGCGGGGCATCTGCTGCTTCTCCCTCTGCCCCTTCCCCCACTTGTGCTCCCTTGAGTGCATGCTCTCTGTCTCTCTCTTTCTAAAATAAGTAAATAAAAAATCTAAAAAGAAAAAAAGAAGTCTTACATGGCCCTTTACTTTTCCCATATGTAGAAGACATTTGGTTTTTGTGTTGGTTGATTCCTGTGTCGGTGTTATATTTCTCCTTGGTTCCAATTGAATGTTCCTGTCCTTTTCCCATAGGTGACGGAAGGCCATTGGAAGTGGGGCGGTGTCACAGTCCAGGTGAACAGTGCCTTTTTCACAGGCATTTATGGGATGTGGAACCTGTATGTCTTTGCTCTGATGTTCTTGTATGCGCCATCCCATAAGAACTATGGGGAAGACCAGTCCAATGGTGAGTTTCAGTCTCTTCAGCAGAGCTTTATTCAGGATAATTCAGCTTCAGTCTCTACAAGATCCACTTAGGAAAGGCTCTGGGTTCCCCAGTCAGACTTTCCCTGCAAATGTCAGTGAGCACCCCTGGGGACTGGGGAGCCATAAGAAAAAAAGCCAGCACAAGGCAGATACTTCTTTAAGTCGTTGTCTCTTTTTTTTTAAATCTTCAAACATTGAGAATATTGCATTTTAGTCCGAGGTGCCAGTTTTAGTATAAAATTTAAATTTGCTTTCCTCGATTTTTTGAGCAAAACTGACTCTTGGAGATTATGCTAGGTTTATTCTTCTGATTTGAGAAGCATGATCTTAAGCATGATCTTAAGCATGATCAGGTGGAATGGGCCTGGGTTCTGAGAGTCAAAGATTGAGCTGGCTTTGTTTTTCTTTGTTTTTCTCCTGCTCATTCTTGTGGAAGACTGCTGACATCCATCCAGACCAATAGCTGTTCCTCTGTCCCCATGGCCTTCTTCTCCCTAAGTGCGATTGCTGCCACACGGAGCCTTAGGAACCTTAGCCAGTCTGGCTGTTTTGTAGATGATGAAACTGAGGCCCAGAGAAGGGAAACCTTGCCTGGGGTGTCTCTTCCAGCCATGGCAGAGGGAAATGACTGTCACAGCTGTAGGCCATGCTCTTAACTTGGAATAGGTGGCCTGGTAAACAACAGATCTGATAGCTCCTTTTTCTTTGACTACTCAGTCCTACACTGTGTGTCTCCGCCCTTATTCTGCCTTCTCTTTTTCACACTGGCTTTACCCTCGCCATGTTCTGGCTCTTCCCCAAGTATTAGAATGCTCTTTCTCAAATCAGAGCCAGTGCCCTTCACTGCCTTGGAGGAGAGACCAGGGCTTTACAGTCTGCATGTCGGCTGTGGCACCACGGGTGGGCCTTGCTCACAGGAAGTGCTTACCATGCATGTATTGAATGAATGGATTCATACCCTGGGTCCCTTTGGGCCTAATAAAACCCTACCCGTCTCCTGGGCTCATTCAAAATGCTTCCTCTTTCTTGAAACCTATTCCTGATCACCCTAGTTGGGAGTCCAGCAAACTACATTCAATAGAATATTGTTGCCACAGAATATTGATAGGTTTTAGTAGTCAAACAAATTTGAGAACCATTGGGTTTTTGATCAGCATTAATGAGGTTTTTACTGCAAGACATCTTAATGCCTTTAATACGTTAATTTTTACTATAGGTCTTTTTAAATAGGTGAGAGTAACAGCATTTCCCCAAATTATTGAATCATTTGGCCCTGGACCCCTTTTTCCAAGCAGTGCATTTTTTTCTGGAAGTAGTGTTCTAAGGAATAGGCCTAGGGAAACACGATTATACTTTTCACATGACACTTGCTGTATAAAGGTAGTAGATGAGTTTGCCTGTATCTTCTTTCTCTCCTTCTGGAATACTGACTCCTTAAGAGCAAGGACAGGTTCTTAAGGGTATTTGAATGAATGTTGGTTGAATTAATGCTTTAGAAATGAGAGTTCTAGATTAGTTTTCATATTTCACAGATGGGCCAATGATCTAGAGAGTTAGGTTTAGAAGGAGAGGAGGGTGATGACTTGAGAGATGGTGTGAGAAGTGAAGGGCATCTCTGTTGAAGGTTGGGGCCTTAGATGATTCTCAGTCACCATCTGCCTCCAATACTATACCTCCCTCTTCTGTGTAAGAGTGTCCTTCAGGCCTGTCTTCCTTCCTGCTCCTTGGCTGGTCTCACTCAGCATGGGAAATAAATGGTGGCACGTAGCCTCTCAAACAGTGGACCTCCAGAACGCCAGCAGGACGGGATTCTGGGCTTGTGAACAAGAATCTTGATTTCATTTCATGGTCATCCTGTTGGACTTTGACAGAAATCACATGGATGTGTCCTTGACTTGAGAGTATTAAGCAGGAACCCAGTAGGTGAAGTTTCTGCCTTCCAGGGAAATGCCCTATAAAGCAGTCACTGGACTTCCTGGGAAGTTGGAATGACACTACTAATGGGCCGTCGTTAACTGCATACTGACCACGTACTAAGGCACTTTATGTAAACTATTCTGGTGGTTTTTGTTATGTGACTATTGGCACACTGCCTAACCTCTATGCACCACTTCTCCCAGTTGTGTGATCTCCTAAAGTCTTGGAACCATGAAATTCTGTGGGGTTCTCTTTCTTCCTGTTGGCAAAGAAGAGCAGCTTCTGTCATAAAGGGGCAGCTCAGAGGGTGATCTGTCACAGGTGAGGGGTTTCCCAACACTGGTGAGAATTTGCCCATCCTAGCACTTGTAGGCACGTGGGAAGCCAGAGCTGTGGCCATCCCTGCAGAGACAGGCTGACTGCCTGCCACCCTGTTGGGCCAGATGCTTGATTTGCAAACCAGGTATCAGGCAGCTCCCATTAAGGCTTCTTACTCTGCATAGCAGCCGCCCTCTGAGGCTTGAAACCTTGCAGATGAGAATAGCACTTGATCTGTTCCCATCAGATTTTTTTTTTTTTTTTTTTTGGGTTGAAGGCAGCTTGACCTGTAATTTCACAGAAAGCTCAAAAGCTGGTTCTCACCAGGAGGTCATATCCCCCAAATCCCTTGCCAAAAGTATTCATGTTTGTTTGTTTGGGATTGTCACTATGACTGGGAAGTGCCACTGGCGTCTAGAGGCCACATTCTAAGGATGCTGGGTGTCCTGCAGTGAGCAAAACAGTTTCCTGTAGTAGAGAATTAGCCACCCTAAAATGCCAGTAGGGTCCTTGTTGAAAAAACATTGTTCAAGCAGTTAAATGGGCAGACTCTTTTGGGACCCTGTTCCAGTCATAAACACGAGTCACACAACTTAGCAGTTCTATGATGGTAACATGATCGGCTGTGACTTCACAGCAGCCCGTGAGCCCCCCGCAGCTTGGTGTGTCCTTCCAGTCCCACGTGATGCTGTGACCTCGTGCCTTTGGAAAGGGCTTTTCCACGCTGGGTTGTCTGATCATGTTCCTTCTCTGCCGTCCTTCACTTTTCATCTCTTCATCTACCGCCAGACCACACAGTGTCTCCCAGGAGTTGTGGAGCATTTGCCAAGATTTTGAAGCTCCTTGGAAAGAGCTAGTTTGAAATACTACATGGAAACCTAGAAAACGAACTCCTAGGGGGATACACTGTATTTTTAAATTCTCTGGGTCTCTGAATGACATCCCTTCTCCTCCCCCAGCCTTCCCGTGCTCCTTTTCCTTTCTCATGGAAAGTTTTTATTTTTAAGTTGGCTTGGGCTCCCCCACTCCCTTGCTTTTAAGGTCCAGAGCCAAGTACTCAGATCTCTTGCTATGGAGAATGAATCCCAGGTGTGTGGTGCTTCTTGCCTTTGTGAGATGGATCCTGGATGGACATCTGGAAAAAGCTCCTTTCCAGGAACTTGGCAGGTGGTTTCTGATGCAGCCAAAGGGGCTAAGGAAAGAGAAAGAATATTGAGAGGGGTTGTTTTGTTTGGACATGGAGAGAGATGCCAAGAACTGTCAGGAGGGAGTGGGTAGGAAGGAAATGAAAGCAGAGAGCATAGATTTTGGCTTCTCCCTTTCGGTCAAGGAATGGACTGAGAGAAACAAAGCAGATGGCAGGTTCTAGAAAGGCTGGCTTTCCAAAGAGCATTTTTTTCTTATACATCTGTTTCTCTTTTATTGTGTGGATCAGAAAATGACCCTTCGAAATGGACCGCTGAGTACCTCAGTACTTAGCACTGTGTCAGGTTTGATCAGATGGAGTGACATGAAGCCCAAAGGAGGGACTAAGACACAGTCCCTGCTCTCGTGGAGCCAGTAGCCTGGTCTGAGAGACAAGTCTTCCTTGGCTGCCTCTAGAAACTTGGGACGTGGCGGAACAGCTCCAGGCCAGAACACTTTCATGTTTTTAGCAGCTGATAGGTGCTGCAAAGGTGTGGAGCTCTGGGTTCCGTCTCGTTGGTTGATTTACCATAGCTGGTGATATAAACGTTCTCACTTCAAGTATTTCATATACATACATATATGTTTATCGTTAAATATAATCATTTTATGTGTATATATGTGTGTACATACATGTTGTAGATGTTGGTATACACATATATACAAACAGACATATAATTTGTTTTAATTTAGCAAAGATATTTTAGACCTCTTTCTTTTAAGGACCATTCACATTTTCTGCCCAGCTCCTGCTGCCTTCTCATTAAAGTTGTTCTTTTTACCTGTTTCCATAAGCAATTTGTGAATCATTCTGGATGTCTTCCCAGGCAGACATGAATTGCAGCAGGCTGATGTTAATCTTAGGGCGGAACGAAGGCAGCATCTCCCAGGGGCTCAGCATTGATGCTCTGCATGCTCAGCAAACTGTCCAAACCCCCTCAGCCACCAATTCATGTGGAAAAAAAAGTTGGAGCTGCTTATGAAGTCAGACAATTCTTAATAATAGCTCTCATTTTTGTGTTATTTCGTCTATAGAATTCTGTCAGAAGGTTTTTAAAAAAAAAGCCTGAGAAACGGAATTCCTGACTGGATGACTATGACGAAGGGAACAGGAACACTCTAATTGCCAACTGGTTCCTTTCTATTTCTATTCGCGCTAAATGTCTTCTGTCTGACACACTCATTCTGCTGGAAGCCACAGCAGCAACCCCGGGTCCCATGTCTTGGTAGCTCGCTACCACGCTGTGTCAGTTCTACTGCCAGAGGCTTCTAAGGTCTCCTGCTGCTTGTTTCACAGGAAAGGTGGCTTTGGCTTTTGTTGCCGCACTAAATGCTGGGTTTGAGTCATGAGGCTTCGACAGTGGCCGCCTTTTATTGAGGCCTTTCCCCTGGTTGCATGTGAGATGACCTGCCCGTGGCTAGCCTGGCTTCTTGATGTCTGTGAGCAGTGATGGAAGTGGTCTTACCACCAGGACTGGACCCAGACTCTGAAGTGGGTCTCCGTGGCCTTCTCCCATTTCCTAATGAAGATGGGCAGCTGGCGACAAGCCTCCACCAGCCTAGCACGTCCTGCTCTGCTGGATGGAGTTGGGCACTTTCTGTCTCCCGCCTCTCCCGGGGCTGGTGTCCTTCCAGTGACCTGATCTTTCCTTTCCCAGGCAAAGCAAAGCATCTTTGCCCGGCTCCTCGAATGACTATCACCCCACTCTCAGGCACCTTCTTGGGAGTAACTTTCTGCCTCCTAAATTTTTCAGTTTGGGAAGGCTGTTGTTGCAGATGCCACAGACTGAGAGGCTTAAACAGCGGAAACTGATGTATTTTCTCACAGCTAGGAAGGCAAGAAGTCCGAGGTCAGAGTCTCAGCAGGACTGATTTCTTTGGAGGTTTCTTTCCTTGGCTTGTAGATGGTCTTCTCTCTGTGTCTTCACATGGTCTTCAGTCTGTGTGTTTCTGTATCCTGATCTCCTTTTCTTATAAAGACATAGGTCATATTGGATTAGAGACCACCCCTGTGACCTCATGTTAACTTCCTTACCTCCTTAGAGGCCCTATCTCCACATATAGTCACATTCTGAGGTACTGGGAATTAGGAGTTCAGCAAATAAATTTTGGGAGGATACGATTCAGCCCATAACATTAAGTTTTCACTCAAAATGTCTAGGTTTTATTGTGTCCACCCTCTTGGAATTGCCTGGTACTCGGTATCTGGAGGTACTTTGGAGGTAGGTGGGGAATGGCTCAGCATGAAGTCACGAGTGTTCTAGAAAGAACATAAGCTTTGGAGGTAGACATAGATGGTTTGGAATCCTGGCTCCAATGTGGACTGAGTATGACCTAAAGAAATATGAACTCATGGTGTGGGAGCTTTCTGGCTTCCAGATCTGGGCAGTGGGGTGTTCATTTGCCTTAGTGGTTGTGAGGACAGAATTAGGTAGCCCCATAATGTTTGAAGACTGCTGGTCTCCCGGATTCTGTGAAACAGTCTTGGAATTATCTTAGCGAGTTTTCTTTCTTTTTACTACAATAGCCACAGATACACAAGGGATCATCATTAAAATGATGCCAGTCTTCAGGAGCTGTGGTTATTGGTGTCTCATTATAGTGTAGTTTATATGGCTTTCTGTCTCTCCAGGATGCATTCCAGTCAGTGAGAATCAAGCAGCAAGCAGCTACATACCTGTGGATGCCATATCATAAATATGGATCCGTTGATAGTCCTTGGTGGTTAAATCCAATGCCAGAGATTAGTCTCATTTCACAACGGTTAGACAGAAACAAGCTCTCATCTCCTTGTTAATTAGCTGAGAGGACCTGACACCATAAGCAGGGAAAGAGGCTTAATGCAAACTGAAGAATTATTTTCTTTACCTTTTTAAATTTTTTCCCCATTTATTCTTCTCCTCTTCCCTAAACAAGAAACATACTACATTTTCGGAAAGGGTTTTGTGTTTTTGTTTTTGTTGTTTTTGTCTTAGAAAAGACTCTGAGCATGTTTGTGCACTAAGTAGCAGAAGCCAAGAGAGAGGGAGAATAACAGATGGAGCAAGACCTTGGCAGAAGTAGGGGTTGATGGAATTTGGAAAGAAATGGAGGGATCCCCACTCCTGCCATGTTACTGCCATATTCCCACATTCACCCCCTAAGGGGTGGGGGGAGAGTTGGCCTTCAAGGTACAATCAGACCACACGTGATGAGTCATAGATTTGGCCAGCCAGGATCCCGTTGGTCTGGGTCCTCATCCCAGCTCTGCTGGGAGCAAACTGAATCACATTAGAAAAATTAATTGCCTATTCGACCCTCAGTGTCTTCCTATCTTTTAAAGAAATACAGGGCATGCTGAGCCCCTAATAGTGCATAGGGTAAATACTAAAAAATAACAGCTGTCTTTACTACCTGTGCACTGATAAATTATGTGCCATAAATTCTCTTTCACCAAATACAGAAGCAAAGTTAACATCCTAAACATTTCATCCGGATTATTGCATGTATATGTTTATGACCATAACACATTGCGTGTGGACTCATCCTTTGCTGGCAGTCTCTCTGGCTGTTAGAAACTAGGTTGTTTACAAAGAGTCAACATAGCCTAAAGGTTTGACAGCCTGGATTCTGGAGCCTTATTGCTCTGGTTTGGATCCCACATCACAGTTTACCAACCTGCCCCTTGGGCAAGTTACTTAACCTCCCTGTGCCTCAGTTTTCTCATCAATAGAATGGAAATGATGACAGCATTTCTGTCAAAGCACTGGTATGAAGATTAAATATATTTGTATTTGTAAAGTGTTCAAAATGGTGTCAGCACATGATAAAGACCAATATGGGTGTTTATTTAAATAAGGAAGCCAAAATAATTTGGCTCAAGTAATCTGTAGAATCATACACGTTTTTTAGGACATGCTAATGAGAACCGCATTTTAAGCTTAAAGAATTAGCATCTTGGGTTCAAAACCTGAGTAGAATTACATTCTAGAATGTGTCTATTTTTAAGTCTTCAGTGAAAGGGATTCTTTAGGTCAACACTTGGAGGTGCTAATGGGTTTACTGGGGTGGTCAGGACTTTCTTTGAAATTTTAATGACTCACACAGACATCCACATCCTGACAGTGGCTTTGAAGTTTTGATGGCTCACCAAGATATGCAAATCCAGAACTAACTTTGACGGAGAAATTTGAGGCCTAGGCAATTGTGCTAGACTGAGGAGTGGGCTAGAAGTTGCAGCAGTGAGAAAGCAAGCTGGTGACCTGGGAAAACTTGCTTGTTGTACAAATAACGGTTCCCTGTGGCCCCTGGGGGCCCTGCATAAGTCTTCTACAGCCTCTGCACCCTGTTGGTCTGTGTGCTGGCCCAAGGGAGGGTAAAGCTGGACGTGCTGAAGCCTGGGCTGATACACCCCCTTCATTACTTGCTCTGCCCCCAGTCCTGTGGATCGGACCCTTGTGAGAGAGCCCCAAATACCATTAGCAGTCCTCCTCAACAGCTAATGACCCAGCTACTGAAAGTAGCGAGTCTCAGGCCGAGAGCTGCAGACCAGCATTTAATAAGATTGATTCAGCCGCACGGCTGCTGAGAATGGGTCTGTGGGGAAGAACGAATACCACGTGGCACACGTGAAGAGCACCAGCCATGTAGCCTGTGGGACCAGCATGTGGGGTGGCTCCTGGGGTTCTGAGGCCAGCAGATGCATTGATGCCCAGCAGTTCTCAGACTAGTGACAAGACATTAGTTGTAAGCATAGGGCCAAAGCTTTCTTCTAAGTTTCAAGCCCAGTTGAAAACAGCACTTATTTATTTAATTCTGTGCTTTGAACTAGGAAAAATTTTAGTCCCAGAAAGTATGTGTATACAGTATAAATATAAAAATAAAAATATGATATATAATATAATATGTAATAAACATAGACATATAAAATATAAAAATCACAGACGTGGGGCGCCTGGGTGGCTCAGTCGTTGAGCGTCTGGCTTCGGCTCAGATCATGATCCCAGGGTCCTGGGATCGAGCCCCTCATCGGGCTCCCTGCTCGGCGGGAAGCCTGCTTCTCCCTCTCCCACTCCCCCTGCTTGTGTTCCCTCTCTCGCTGTGTCTCTCTCAAATAAATAAAATCTTAAAAAAAAAAAAAAAAAATCACAGACGTAACCCTGAGCTTTGATTCTCCAGCACCTCTTTCTGCAAATCTGCAAGTCCGTGTGCACCCCACACAGACACAGTCTGACAGCAGTTAAGTCCTAATGTTTTCCATTTTCCTTTTGCCAGTTACACGTTCATTTAGTTTGCCTCATGGCAGGTAGGATTCTTCAATTTACAGAAACTTACCTTTTTCTTGCTAGTGGAGAAAAAACCGCGTTTTTCCGCTTTAGCAGAGGGGAACACGTCTGTCACTGATGATGGGTCCAAAACAGCAGTGTCATGTACAGAATCCTGGGGGCAGCAGAAAGTTCAGAGCCCGTTTCTGGGTTTTTTTTTTCCCCCCAAGGAGAAGAAAACCCCTAAACGTTTCTCAATGTATTACATGCACCCCCCTGCCCTATCTGTTGGTAAATATAGGCAGGTCTTGTTTGCCCTCGCATGGCGTAGCTGCTTTGTAAATTACTCACAGCAAGCATGTACGTGTGTCCCTCCCCATCGCTGGGGAGGCGTGTTGTGCTGGCTGAGCCCACACCACGGGGCCTGGGAGTCAGACTTTCCTTCCCCGGCCTCCTTCCCGGCCCTGTCATGTGTCTGCCCCTCCACCTGGGGCAGTGTCCTTACTTCTGTCCCTGTTACCTCATCTCTAAAGCTGCTGCTACGATCACCGCGCCCACCTGGGGTGGCTCTTGGAAGGATTAGCTCCGAATACATAGAAAGCATGGAGAATAGCGTCAGGTCCGAAGTAAGCTCTCATTAAATGTTAATAATGACTACACATGATAGAAGCATCATTGACTCATCTGTCATTAATATCTCTTCCCTGAGAGACAGGAATGCTCTGCAGGTACTACAGAGTCTGAAAGGGGTGCACATTGGCCCAGGTGTCAGTGCCCTGGTGGTCTCTAGAAGCTCGGGATGTGGAAGAGGGCTGGTGCTGGGCCAGTGTCACCGAGGCGAATCCCAGCTTGCTGCTTCCTCCTTGCACACGTCTAACACCAAAACCCTGTTTCAGGTGATCTGGGTGTCCACAGTGGGGAGGAACTCCAGCTCACCACCACCATCACCCATGTGGACGGACCCACCGAGATCTACAAGTTGACCCGCAAGGAGGCCCAGGAGTAAGAGGCTGCAGCACCTGGCTGGGATGGTCCCCACGTCCCGGCCCCTCTAGCTAGAGTGGGGAGCGTGCAGACGAATGCTCGAGACTCCTCGCTGTGGTTTCCTGGGCCAGCAGCATAGACGTTTGTTAGTTCGCCTTCTGACTGTGCTCTCCGAGGACGATTCCTGCGGCCACTAATGCGTTGTGTATGATAACAGAACCTCTGATATGACACATTTTCTGTGATCATTGTTAATTAGGGACATAGTAACATCTGTAGCAGGTGGTTAGTAAACCTCTTGTGTTGGGGGTGTTCTCCTTGGGGGATGGTTTGGGCCAGATGGGGTCTATATGGAGTGGGATATTTGACTCTTTTTCCTGTTTTAGATTCTAGGGTAGATTTTAACATCTTTGCAGGCCAGGATAGGCTGGTGTTATAGTCTTCTCAAAACTAGTCTGTGACCACTTGTTGTTTTTGTTTTTTTTTTTTCCTATTTATATCACCAAGTAGCCTATTGAGTTAATATTTAAGTTGTCAATAGATATGTGTCCCTATTTTTAATGGCATAATATAAAATAACTGAACTTCGTGAGAAGGTCTATTACGCCAGGGGCATTTCAGCTTTGAAACCAAATCTGTATATCCAATACTAACCAGTCTGTTGGATGTGGGTTTTAAAAAAATGTTTGCTAAACTACCCGAGTAGGATTTATTGTATTAAATGGCCTTTGGGTCTGAAAAGCTTTTTTAACCTCTTGCTTAAAATGTGTTTTCTTTTGATAAGATGCTTCCAACAGCCTCCAAAAGTGTAGATCTGATCGTTTAAATAAACCTGTATGTATATGCACATATGTATACGCACACGTCGTCCGCCTCCTCCACCAGTACACGTGCCCACAGAATCCTTTCCCTGCTGACTCTGCAGGGTGGGGAATGGCTGGGGAAACAGCTTTATGAAAAATTAAAATATTTTGCCACCAAATCAGAGTGCTTCGGGGGGTGGTATCAATTTCTGGAAATAGGGTAATATTTTCTGTGCTAGGTGCTTAACCTCCCTAGGCTGGCAATGAGTGCTCACACGTGGGGAAGAAAAGTTAGAGAATTTACAAGCAGACATCAGCACCCCACCCCCTTAGTCTCACTTCCCAAGTAGCCGGTTTCATTGTATTTTAACTCTGCCATCGGAGAGGCCACATGGCACATCAGAGAGAAAGGACACTGGATCGGGTGTTGGAAGGCACAGTTTGCTGTCGTCATTAACAGTGTGACCTTGTTGAAGGCTCGTGACCTGACTGTTCCCTCGCCTACAAACTGGCATTCCTGAACTAACAGCTTCACGGGGTTGCCATGCCAATTAAACGAGTTAAAGTGTATGGAAGTGTTTCTTCAGCTCTATGCCGTATAAATGTGCTCTTCCTGGATCGAGAAACCATTTTGTAAGTGTTTTTCACACACACATGCCTGCGGGTCCGGAGCACATGCCATGCAATTTACCCACTCAGCAGCCCCCATCCTTTCTTGTCCCTGATTTTGGCTAAAGTCATGCCAAGCCATGCTGGAAAGACACACTTTGGCTTTGGCTCTTCTCCAAGGCCTTTTCCTGTCCTAGTAAACATGTGATGGTATGTGACCCAATGCATTCAACATCTACCTTCTGATCAACCACTGCGGTGCCAGGAAATCAGTGTAGCCTGTGACTCGCAGTCGGGAAGGGAGGACGAATGCAAAACATGACTAGTGATCTGTCCAGCAGGCTGGAGGGAGAGTTTCTCCTAAGGAGGTAGGAAAGGCCTGAAATAGGCTTTCAAGAAGTAAGATTTTACCAAGGCCAAAGGGCAGAGGGAACCACAGTCCAAAAATCATAGAGGAAGTGAAGAGCAGAGAACGTTTGGATGAGGCTGGTCCTCAGGCCTGGTTGGCACATAGAAGGAGTGGAAACAGCAGATGAGCCCCATGTACCAGGGATTTGAATGCTATGGTAAGAGCTGTAGGACCGAACCGAAGGTGTTAGGCACGGAAGCGATATGATCAGAATGATGACTGGCTCAAGAAGCTGGATGGGCTCAGCAAAGAGGTTCCCAAGGCTAGAACTAGGGTGACTGTAGAGGACATGGAGAGGAAGTTACTTGGAGATAAAACCGACATGGTTTGAGCGTTCTGAATGTGAGCCTCATGAAAATCAAGAGCAGAGTCAAATCGCAAGCAAGCCCTTGCTGGGTGAGGGAATGGTAAGGTCCTTGACAGAATTCGAGATTCCTAGAGATGTGTCAGTGGGTCTGTTACTTAAAGGTCTGTAAAGTAGTAGAAGCCAACTCTAGCAACCTTAGCCGAAAGAAGAATTTACTAGAGCTTTCCTAGAGTATCTCATGGATCCGCGGAAGAGTGCGGTTAACCAGAAAGATTGGCAACTGGGACAACTCTAAAGAGACCACAGCACCAGGAATTCATGGACCTTTCCCCTCAAGCTGTTACCATTTACACCCAGCCCAAGTCTCTGTCTCACTTCAGAACTAGGAGGGAGTATGTGAGCAGCTCAGCCTCAGGCAGCCACCTGTCTCTTTGCCAGTCAACTGTGTTCAGGAAATCGAGTCAGCTTGCTGCTAGTGGCTCACCCTATGGATCAGGGTCAGTTTCTAAAGAATCCATTTTGAGCTGGGCAAACACTCAGGAAAGATCTGCCACAATGGGCAAGACGATGAACCTGGATTTGCCTGGGCTGAGTTTTAAAAGCCATCTTCTGCAAGAATTGACAAGCTAACAATTAGAAATGAGAGGTAAAGCAGACCACTGGGGGTAGGAGGTTTGGCAGTCATTATCATTGAGAATAAGAAGTACAGCTGGGGCAGAGCATCAAAGCATCAGGGAAGGTAAGTGGCAAGAGTGGTGAACTGGGCACAGCCTCGTGAGAGAAAGAAAATGAGGCTAGACTACCCAGAAAAATGCAAGTTGTCAAAAAAGCCAAAGAAAGAGCCAGATTCACGGGGAAAGAAGTTAGAAATCCTGAGATTTGACAGCATTTAAGGAATAAAGCTTGTGAGATTTGGTGGTTTGGAAATCTGTGACCTTCTCAAGTGGCAGGACAGAAGTTAGACAGACGTGGAGCAGAATTAATGGGTGGTCATGTTGGGAAGGGAAGAGGTGGGGTGGTTGCTCCAGGAGGAACCAGAGTAAAAAGGGAGGGCTTGTGTTTTGTCGTCTGAGGAGAGAACTAGACTGAGTTTGTAAACCTGAGGAGTAAGAGCCAGCCATGAGGTCAAGGTGATGGTGAGGTAACCTAAGCCCCAAGGAAATTCAGAGAGTTGGGATCAAGGACACAAGTTGAAGGGTTAGTTTTGAAAAAGTGAAAGGATACTTTTATCCTGAGATGGGAGAGAAATAGCGGATGGATGTTAGAGGAGAAACGAAGTCCAAAGGAGAGAGGTTGCAGCCCGTCCCTCGGGGTGTTCTGTCGTCTCCACAAATACGAAATGAGTGTTGGCTTTCTGCTGAAGAAGTTCTCAGTTTCAAGAGTGTATGTTGAACACAACCATTTTCGATCTGTGGAAAGTTCAAGAGACTCTCCAAAAGGTGAGAAGAAGCCTTTATTAAGGACTATCAATCTAGAGAAAAAAAATATTGGCCATGTATACCCCCAGTTCTACAAGCTGTCCTAAAATGTTCAGGTTGTTTTGAAGAATATGATAGAAAAGAAGTATAAAGCTTCCCAATTACCTGCTTTTAAAAAATAAGAAAATTCACCAATATAGTCAACAAGCAAATAAAATAACAGTTGCTGTTTCAAAGAGAAAACAAAATCAGTTTTATGTTATTCAGTCACATTGGGTATTCACTAGGTGTTCCTACATCTTCCTCTTCCGGGAAGGAAATGTCCGTAATAACGATGTAAGTGGTTCCCCGCATGACCTCCAGGTCGTTTTAACCTTTCTCAGAACGGAGGTAGATCACTGACACAGCTCTGATGCCTGAGTCCCTCAGCACATCTCTCAGAGCTGGTGGAGCCCTTAAGTCACACCCTGGCAGGTACTTTTGAGAAGGTTGAAAGAAAATCAGAACGGAGATTGGTCTTGGGTCTCATTCTCACCTCGACAGTTATAGAAACTCTATTTTATCAGCTCTTTCAAACTGATCAGGCTGTGCGAGCTGGCTGGTCACATTGGGGAATCTCAATAGACCGCAGTGCCCATGAACTCCTACAGTGCAGCGTGCACATACTTCCTGGGGCTCCGTCATCCCAGGCACGGTCTCCTTTGCCATGTCGGGTAATCATGGAGGCTAAAGGAGGACACAGAAGAAAGAGATAACATCTCAACCACAGTGAAGCCTGACGGATCATCCCGGAGCCTCCAAAGAAAATACACACAGCTCCCTCCAAAGTGCCTAGCAGAGTGTGGGAATTCAGTCGGGGAGGGTTGGTGAGTGAGTGAACACACCGTGGCTAATCCTAATCTCAGTCTGACTGCAGTGGAAACCTACATTCTTTAGGACCCTTGTCTTTTTTTTTTTCCATTCAAGCCAACCTTGCTCCTTTGGGGATATGTTAGTGCCCTTGACTTGGCTGAACTCGCTGGTACGGTCTGACATTGACATGACTATACCTTTGTCCCCTCTCTTTCCAGCTGCCTTCATCCCGTGGTGCTCTGAGAACCATTCTGACTTCTGCAAGCTTGCTCTCACCCAGCATGTTTTGATGCATGACTGCTTTGGCTGGGTAGAGATAACTTGGTTGCCAAGACGATATGCAGCGATGCCTTTTCTCTGGACATCAGAAAGATCTTCTAGGCACCCCTAGAACCGTCCAGTGTCCAGAGCTGCCTCTCGGGAGCAATGCCCTTGGCTTCGGCTGTTGAGAAGGCCCTTCAGTATCGAGACCAGCCCTTCCTTTTTGGTTTTGACTTTGTTACTGAATTCCTTCCTATAGGTCCTCTCCCACTCAGGGCTGCTCTCCTCCAGGTTCGTGTCTCAGTTCCAAAACCCCTCTGGCAGACCTGGTTTCCAGACCCTTCCCTTGTGACTGCTTGCCTGTTAACTGCATTCTAGTTCCTCGCTGTTCCAAAATGGGATACTCAGACTGCAGTGTTGCTCTGGCTGGCACAGATTAGTGTGAAAAGAATACTTCTCCTGGGGCTCGACATCCTCAGAAAATGGCACCAGGTTTTTAAAAATACCCACATCTTACTTTTTTGCTTTTTGTGACCATGTAACCACTCAAACACTTAAGAGTTTTAAAAATGAGTATCACCAATGCCTTCTTTTATATTCAGCAATATTTTTCAACTTAATTGTAGGACTTTGCAAGTATCCCAGTGATAGTTCACTATTCTCACACAGATTCAGTAGGTAAAGCACAGTTTGAAATATAAATGCAAGTAGTTAAGGCCTTTCCAAGTGCCAAATGGGTCGGTTTCAATTGCCAGAGGATTTACAAATCTATTCATCCAAGACCAGAAAACCCTCCCACAGCTTGAACATCTCTCCTTTGTTAGCTCTCTTCTACACACACACACACACACACACACACACACACACACACACACACACA
>NW_023270447.1:39006209-39014643 GCF_011800145.1 Mirounga leonina
ACACACACACACACACACACACACACACACACACACACACACACACACATTCCATTGCTGTGGACCTCCCTTTCTTTGTGTGTGTTTTGTAATAAGGAACTTTCTAACTTACCTATTTTCCTCCTAATATCACCTCTGGATAGTCACGTAGTGGAGATCCTACTTCACATAATAAAGAATGAATCTCGGAGAGGTAAAGTGTTGAAACTGGAATGAAGAAGAGATTTTCAGTCTCTGAACCTCACTGTCCTTCGAGTAGCATATTTGTAGCAGAAACATCAAGAATTGTGTTTTGAGCTGCAGCTCTCATTAGAGCAGAATGACCTTATTAGGGAGATGTTATTCTAGCCTAAAAAAGATCTTCCTGCTCTCCATCTCCATCGATGGCAAGTGTCTGCCCTCTTCTGGCCAAACGGAGGATGACAGCTACCGCAGAGCAAATCTTGGGACAGAAGTCAGACCTTGGAATCTGCGAAGTGTGTAGGTGCTCCAGGACAATTACCGCTTTTTAGTGAATTCTGGTCCTGGCTCTGCATGTAACTTTGCTCTGGGACACTCAGGGCACCCGAGCCACACATACTTCCCGCCTTGAACTAGGTAATCTCTCAAGTCCTCAGCAGCCCTGATTCTAAGAATCATAAAGGAGGCTGTGTGCTGATGGTGTCCTATAGTAGTAATAAGGGGCGCCTGATTCAGATCTGCCGGGCATCACCGTCTGGGGGGTGCTAGTATAATAGATCCCAATCAGTTATTGGCTCTGCAGCCCCACACCTCTCGTTGCTCTTCTGAGCTCCTTCAGGTGGCTCCTGTATCAGCACCTCTTTCCAGCAGGGTGAGCCCAGGTGAGGACGGTCTTCACTCCCAGTTAAGCAGAATGTCTCCAGTTCAGGGACCCTGAGAGACTGAGCTACGGACAGGAGCAGCCACCACAGGAGATCTTCCCAGCAGACGCCTGGACGACGTCCCTCGCATGCTGACCCAGTGGAAATGCTGCACGAACAACGCAAGGTAATGGAGTGGATGACCCCGGTTTTTTCTAATTTAAAATTTTTCCTCTTTCAGTTTTCTTTCTTCGACCCGTCAATTCATCTGGAATTTGTTTTTCAATAGGAATCTCAATTAAATATTTTCTCCAAATAGTTACCCTGACATAATTTTTTTTAAAGGTTTTAATTTTTTTTTAAGTTTATTTATTTGACAGACACAGCGAGAGAGGGAACACAAGCAGGGGGAGTGGGAGAGGGAGAAGCAGGCCCCCTCCCCCCCTCCCCACGGAGCAGGGAGCCCAATGCCGGGCTCAATCCCAGGACCCTGGGATCATGACCTGAGCCGAAGGCAGACGCTTAACGACTGAGCCACCCAGGCGCCTCCGGCATAATTTTTTTTATAATAATTGGGAAAGACAGAATCTTAAGCAAACTGGGGAGGCCATAGCAGTGGGGTCCCCCCGCAGAACTGAGAGTCGGGAGCTGCCAGCTGACGCTGGGGAACCATTCCAGCTGTATTCCAGCTGCCGGTTCTGCATTCTGGGTTCTGCCACCCAAAGGCTCCCCAGAGGCTCCCAAGAAACGCACCTTTGATTTTGGTGGTGTGGGCCCCGTCAGTGCCAAGGAAATGCACCATCTGGGGAAGGCAGGCTTGCACTGGTCACAGAGGAAACGTGAGAGCTGTGGGCCGGGGCTGGGCGAGCTGAGGAGTGAGTAGGCGGTGGCGGCCTCCCGTCCGCTGACCCTGGGTCCCTGAGTGAGCTGCCCTGGAAAGCAATCTGCTCCTCTGTGCCAGCACCCAGGGGGACAGCATCCGGGGCCAGAAGCTGACAGCTGTGGCGATTAGAGCAGCACACAGGGACCACTGGGGCCTCCTCTGCGGGTGAAAAAAGCAAGTGGAGACCGAATGGGGTGGACAGAGCAGAAGGCCCTGGCCAGTGCTCCCACTCCGCAACTAATTGCTGTGTGTCCTTGGCCAAGTTACAGTACCTCTCTGGGCCTACTTTGATCAAATCAAATGTTCGTGTTTATTATGCACGTTCCGCCTCATTAGTTGGGAAGAATACTGCATAAGGATATGCACTCTAGACGTCATGGTTTGGAAGACAGGCAGCAATTGTACGGATAAGATTTGGGAGACTGTACTGTATACTAGCTTGATGCAGAGGAGGGTGTGTGAGAGAAACATACTCAGAGCAAGGACAAGGAAGGGAAAGAAGAGAGGGGGGAGTGGAGAGGAAACTGAAAAGAAGTTGGGCAGGTGAGAAAAAAAATCGAAATAAGGTTTGTTGTGAGCCGAAATTTCTGCCAATCATTCCAACTGACACAGAGGTGATTGGGGGGGTAGGGGCCATTCATATAGGTGCAATGGCAACCTTTTAACCCACCAGCCGGCTCAGGAAGGACAGCTCTATTAGCCCTCGAAATTAACATTTAAATCACCCTCGCCCAGAATTAGCGTCGGTTATAGCTATTTGCTGCCCTCTGCTGGCCAAGATAAATAATGTCTGCATTACAAAAAACCGGTTTATCTGCTTGCAACAATATTCATTTGCCCAAGAAATATTTATGGAGCACCTATTAAGTACTAGACACTGTTCTAAAACAGACCAGTAACCAAAACAGACAAAGATTCCTACCTTCATACTATTTAATTTGATAACAAGAACGATAATATCTAACATTTATAGAGTCCTTGCTATGTAGGTGCCAGGCGGTATTTTAATTGCTTGATATTTATCAACTCATTTTTACCCTTAAATCATTTTTTAAAAGATTTTATTTATTTATTTGTCAGAGAGAGAGAGAGAGAGAGCACAAGCAGGGGGAGTGGCAGGCAGAGGGAGAAGCAGGCTCCCCGCTGAGCAAGGAGCCCAATGTGGGACTCGATCCCAGGACCCTAGGATCACGACTGGAGCTGAAAGCAGACGCTTACCTGACTGAGCCACCCAGGCATCCCAACCCTCAAATCAGTCCTATGAGTTAGGTATGATTATTTCCCATTTTACGGATGAGGAAATTGCTGCACAGAGAGGTTGACTGATTCACCTGAGGTCACACAGCTGGGAAGTAACTGAGCCTTGTTTAAATCAGTCTGGCTCCAGAGCCTGTTCTTAACCATACATTCCCTTTACTCTCATGTTCTAGTAGATATGCTCTCCTTCCTGCCCTCAATATTAGATGGACAGGGGCATTATTAGATGGCAGACACCTGCTCTGCTCATTTGGTTCAGCCACTCATCAGTTTCTGCCACTGTGCAGCTCGAGCTAGTCCCTCACCCCACGTAGTTGAGGGGAGATGAATGCCTGGCAAGCGCAAGCTCACAGCAGGGCTCTTCCAGCTGTTTTCCCTGTCCTCCTTCCTTGCAGACACTGGCCCTCAGATGGGAAGGTCAAGGAAGCCACCGGAGGGGCTGAATCTCTGGCTGGCTGCTCCAGACCCCTGTCTTGAGGTCCTTGTGATTCCTGCAGGAGGCAATCTGGAAGTTAATTATGAAACCAAAAGTTCTTCCCTGCCTGGGCTAGATCTCTGGGGCAAAGGGACAGCATACAGCAGGAGGACTTCAGGTCTGCGCCGGGGATAGCTGGCATCCCCTGACCTGGGGGAGCACTGCCCTAAACCACCAGCAGCTGCTGCCAGGGGGTGGGGGGGGTGGTCAGCGGCAGGACCCACGAAGAGCGAGGGACTCTTAGAGTTTTTAGAAGCCCTTGATTTCTATTTGTTAGTTTTAAACATCACGTGTGCTCAACCTCAGACAAAATATTGATTTCATAAGGAGAGAAGAACATATTTTTAAGAGGCAGTTTTTAAGAGTTTACTGTTACAGTATATCCCAGAGTCCTCTCTTGTAACCAGTGTCCAAATAACAGTGGTTATAGCAAAAATGAAGCACTGATGATGTGCCAGCCCCTTGCAGCAGCCCCATGGCATAGGTACTGTCATTCATGACACGTACAGATGAGTACACGGAAGCTCAGAGAGGTTAGGTCACTTGCCTGGGGTTACACAGCCAACACTCAACACTCAAGGCTGTGCCTGGATGACTCCATTACCACCGCTCTCTGCTAAGTCCCCAGATGAGGGAAGCATGATAGACTGAGTGACTCACCTCTAGGACCCAGGGACCTCTACGTATCATCCCAAGAAGCAGAGAGAATGTATCCCTGGGTTTTGTCTGGGGTTTGTCTCTGGGGTTCTGTTGGAGACGACAGATCTGTGTGTCCCTGAGAAAGGAGTGGTTAGGCCGGTTCTCATGTGATGGAGATCACCAGTGTCGGGCAGCCATGAACCCGGGGCGGGGGAGTGGGGGGGGGGGGCTGGAAAGGACTTCTTGAGAAGCAGTGCGTTCAAACATGAGGTGACAAACACGGTCCCCCACACTAAAGGAGAGGCTCTCAGCAGCCTTATATGGGGGGTGGGGAGGGCAGGGAATAGCGTTTTTCCAAGTATTAAAGAGAAGGGACTGTGGCCCAGTGGAAGAGGCTTGCCAGAAGCTACACAGCAGCTGGGGGCCAGTGCTGGGACTAAAGCCCAGGCCTTGCAAGTGCAAGGTTACTTCTACCTGCAGTCGAGCACCATGCCCTCTTTTGGGACAGTGCAGGAACATCAGCATCCCCTGGGAGCATGAAAGAAATGCAGAATCTCAGGCAAACCAGGCATCCCCTCCCAACCTTGGGCCCACAACTGAGGCCATTCCTGTCTGCACCTGCCCACTTAGTGCTGCCTCCCATCTGAAATGGCACCTCTAAACTGGAACACGAGAGACTTTTTCTCAAAGGAGATTCAACTTTCTTGGTTTACACTCTTTCAGAAGGAATGAGCCCATAGCATGGTAATTGGCAGTTCTGCTGAGGCACAAATTTGAATCGCACCTGCCTTGGGCTGGGGCTCTGGGTAAGGCTCTCAGCTCTTGGGGAGCTAGATGAAGGGATTGGGGGACCCAGGTACCACTTCTTCGTCTGGCTGGTTTGGT
Source organism: Mirounga leonina (assembly GCF_011800145.1). Taxonomy (NCBI): domain Eukaryota; kingdom Metazoa; phylum Chordata; class Mammalia; order Carnivora; family Phocidae; genus Mirounga; species Mirounga leonina. Next base: position 39,011,170 of record NW_023270447.1, read on the forward strand.
CTCCACCAGTCACTTGGCACTTAGATCATAGAAGTCACAATTCACATAAAAGGAATTGAAATGAGGAACCAGCCCCGTTGCTCCGTTTCCTCATGTGTAAAATGAATACACTGCGCATCTCATAGCATTGCTGTCAGGAAAACATGAATTAGGACAGTGCTTGGCGTGTAAGGAACTATCAGTAAATGTTGGCTATCACCATCATCACCATCATCATAATCATGGATCCTTGACGCCTGTGGACTATATATGGCTCTGTACCGTCTCAAATTCCCTCAATGACAAATAAGAAATGCTATATTGGCTCCTGAGTTTCTGCAGATGGCATGTTCCTTCTAGAATGCAGTGTTCCCTGTGTATATTCTCACAATAAGTTAACCAGCAATTTAAATCAGAGTGAATGCTTATCTCTGATGTGGTGGCCAGTATTCACGGAGATTCAGTGTCTTTATTTCCCCATAAGCATTGCCATAGACTCACTCAGTCATGGGCAGAGACCAGCCCAGCCATATGAGGGAGCGGTCTCTGGGTCCCTGTCCCCCAGCACTGAGACCTTTGCCCAGAGCCCCAGCCAGGCAGCGAGCATGATTCAGATTTGTGCTGCCACTTACCATGCTATAGGCTCATTCCATCTGGAACTATTTAAACCAAGTAAGCTGAATCTGTGCATGCCAGGGGGCTATACGGTTTTCCCCAAGGTGCATTTCACAGGACACTAGTTCCATCGAATGTTTAACATTGTTGAGTCATCACTGGGCTGTCAAATAAGTTTGAGGAGCGTTGGTGTTTTAAGCAAGTGTCTTTTCTGAGAACATCCTCGTCTCACATGTCAGCTTGCTGAGTCTGCAAGGGAGGGACAAGGTATGCTCCTTTTCCAACTTACTTGGCCATTTGGCTCTCTTTTGTTTGTGGGACATCTTGGAGGACTTGGGGTTCTATAGTTTGCTTTCCAAACCTTCACCTGCACATGGTTCACCTGAGGAGCTTATCAAGATGCCATTTCTGGGAGGCAGTTTCTGCTTCAGAAGGTCCAGGAGGAGCCTGAGATTCTGTACATGTACCATGATCCCAGACGGTGCTGATGCTGCTGGTCCACAGACCACACTTTGAACCGTGACATCTGAGGAATATTTCTGAAAGGTGTGTCTGCTGGGTTCCCTTCCCCAGGAGCTCCTGTGACATCCCTGTCCCAGCTCAAATGTCTCCTGCAGGGCTTGGATCATGTGAAAAATGGGCTGGACATTGAGCTGGAGTCCATGCTTGTGAGGGCAGAGAGTTCTGTTGGTTTCGTTCCCATCAGCAAGTCTAGAACCTAGAACTGTGCCTGGATCACAGAGGTGGTCAGTAAACATCTGTGCAATGATTGCATGACAAGGGACATTCAGCAAAGATGCCCTTTTTCTGTCATTTTCTGAAACATCTGCTCTGCTGAGCTGTGGTGGATTTGAGTCCTTATGGTCCAAGACTGCTGCAAATTCACCAAAGATTTTGAAAACCACCCAAAGCATCTCTTTCTTAAACTTGTAAATATGACTGAGCCAACTTACATGTGAGGCCTCCACCTACGAAGACATGGCTGTTTTTCTTGTGAGAGGACCTTCAGCCCTGATGGTCTCCAAGTCTCATGGAGAGGGTGCTCCCTGCACCAGCATTGAGGGGTGCACGCTACGGGTGGACCAGAAGCTCCAGAAGGAAGCACTTTGTCTAAGATGGTGCCAAAGCATCCCAGACCCAGTTCACGGGCAACTTACTGAACTAGGTTCACAGATTTGGCCTCATCCTCGTCCTGATGCTCTCATTGCCAGTCCAGGCAGGGAGCCAATTTTCTTGCTCTTTAACAGTTTATCTGTCTGTCTGTTTTGATCAGAGAGAACAGGAAGATAAGCTATTTGTTACTATGGTAACTGCTCATTGAGCTTCTTAAGTAGGTGAGCATGGGGGCCAAGTCTCCCCCAATTTGGTTCTTTTTTTTTTTAATTCAAGTTCGTTAACATATATTGTATTATTAGTTTCAGAGGTAGAATTTAGTGATTCATCAGTTGCATACAACACCCAGTACTCATTCCATCAAGTGCCCTCCTCAATGCCCTTCACCCACTTACCCCATCCCCTCACCCACCTCCCCTCTAGCAACCCTCAGTTTATTCCCTATAGTTAAGACTCTTCTTATGGTTTGCCTCTCTGTTTTTATCTTATTTTATTTTTCCTTCCCTTCCCCTGTTTATCTGTTTTGTTTCTTAAATTCTACATATGAGTGAAATCATTTGGTATTTGTCTTTTTCTGACTGACTTATTTTGCTTAGCATAATATCCTCTAGTTCCATCTACGTCATTGCAAATGGCAAGATTTGATTCCTTTTGATCGCTCAGTAATATTTCATTTTAGACACACACGTGCGCATGCGCACACACACGCACACACCACATCTTCTTTATCCATTCATCTGCCAATGGACATCTGGGCTCTTTCCATAGCTTGGCAATTGCAGACATTGCTGCCAGAAACATTGGGGTGTGTGTTCCCCTTCTAATCACTATTCTTGTGTCCTTTGGATAAATACCTAGTAGTGCAATTGCTGGGTCGTAGGGTAGTTCTTTTCCCCTAAGGTCAGGAACACAACAGGGACGTCCACTATCACCACTGTTGTTCAGCATGGTACTGGAAATCCTAACCTCAGCAGTCAGACAACAAAAAGAAATAAAAGGCATCCAAGTCGGCAAAGAAGAAGTCAAACTTTCACTCTTTGAAGACGACTTGATAGTCTATGTAGAAAGCCCTAAAGAAACCATCAAAAAACTGCTAGAACTGATACAGGAATTCAGCTAAGTCACAGGATATAAAATTCAGTTCTTATCTTCCAGGAACTTATAAATCTTGGGGAGCAGGGCTACCAAGGCATGAGCTGTATAGCCCGTGCCCAAAAGGAGATACAGTGAGTATTTCCTGTGATTCCTGTGCTGGGGACATCTCAGAAGGCTTCCCAGAGAAGCAAAAATGAGCCAAGCTTTCAAATAGCTGGATCACAGGGAAGCACAAAGAAGGGGTGTGAGAGTGTGAATGTGAAATTTCATAAGCATTATTTGGGAGGCAAGGACTAAAGTAGACTGCGTAGAAGAAAGTCGGGTGTGGTGAGTGGACAAGCAAATTGGAATCTGCAAGGTCAGGTCATGGGGGCTGGACACCTGGATCCATTTCCTTAGAGCTAGAGTCTGGGAGGTATGTGCTTGTAGGTTCGGGCAACCACAAAGCAGTCACAGAGAGGCTCCTCAGTGAAGCCAAGGCTGGGTCACCAGACTGACAGGGAATGAGAGGGTCTGGCCACTAAATACAGTTGCCCATCTCACGTATTGCACAAGAGCAACTGGCCAACGGAGCAGGTGAACACTGAAACCAGGCTCCTTCTCCTCTGTGTTAACTAAGGCACCGCCAGGGGCTGCCTGGGGTCTGATTGCCTCCCCCAGGGGCTGCCTGGG
>NW_023270447.1:39014653-39055315 GCF_011800145.1 Mirounga leonina
CCAGGGGCTGCCTGGGGTCTGATTGCCTCCCCCAGGGGCTGCCTGGGGTCTGATTGGCTCGTCACAGCCGCGGGGTGTGTTCTCCTCAAGGCAAGGCATTTTCCCAGAGCAGGCATTCCTGTGCATTTCCCAGTGTGTCCCAAGGAGGGCGCTGCTCAGCCTTGCACCGGGCAACAAAGGCCCGAAGGCGCAGTTGTTCGAGAATGCATGAGAACTGGAGCGAACCAGTTTTCTTCTCTCGCTGGCTGCCAGAATGAGCGAGCGAGAGTGGTCTGTAGTGTCTGTAATTGGCCTCTCCAACCGAGTTCAACCAAACCTTCTTACTTCAAGAATGATTCAGCTTCTGGGCGCCTGGGTGGCTCAGATGGTTGAGCGTCTGCCTTCGGCTCAGGTCATGATCTCAGGGTCCTGGAATCGAGTCCCGCATCGGGCTCCCTGCTCAGCGGGAGCCTGCTTCTCCCTCTGCCTCTCTCTCTCTTTCTCTCTCTCTGTCTCTCATGAATAAATAAATAAAATTAAAAAAAAAAAAAAAAAAAAAGAATGATTCAGCTTCCAAGCAGGAAATAAGTGAGAACAGAGCATCTGTGGCGCTCAAGATCCTAAAGTTAGGGCCAGCAACCAGCTGTCCCAAGGGGCTGCGCGGAGATGTGCACATTGACACAGTGTCCCCAAGGTTCCCGGCCGGCCGGCAGCAGTGACTATCACAGACGCAGATGACAGAGAAATGCTGATGGCCCGAAGGGCGGTAAGAGCGGGCGCTTCTCGTTCGGGGCGCCACTGGCATTTTGTGCCCCAGTCACTGTGACAACCAGAAATTTCCCCTGCATGTTTCAAAGGGCTTCTCCCCATGGTCGAGGCGCCCCCAAATGAGAACACCGATCCCCTCTCTTGACAGAAGGGAGAGTTGGAGCGCAGTTACATGTCCAGGCTCTCAGAGCTAGGGAGACGCGAAGCGGGCTTAGTGTGCAGGCTGCTCGCTGCGCCACTTTCGCCAGCTTCCCCCACTTAACCACCAGGGTCCTTCCTTCCCCCAGCCTTACCCATTCGCTGTCTAGGGTTCTGAATTAAGACCACGGGACACAGTGGAACCAACTGATCCAAGTTCACCCATGGTTCCCAGACGCTCCTCACAGCTAAAAAGAGAAGAGAGAGAACAGTTAGGCCCCTGGCTTTGATCTCCAGCCCTCTGTCTTGAGAGCTGGGTTCATGCCAACACAGATGTGTGGGGCTGCTGGCTGGCCCCGACTTCCAAGGTCCCACGGGGTCCTGCTGTGCCCTCTCTTTCCCCTGGGCTGGACCCGCACCCCCCACACAACCTTCTCAGCCTAGCTGGTAACTCACCACTTTGTTCACCCCGCGGACTAGTACCAGGTGAACCTTCCCTGCTCCTTGCCAGGTGGCTGTGCTTAGAGTGAGAAGGGTGAACTTTCTCACTCCTCCAGGGGGCTAGGCCGCGGATGTGGTGGGCAGGCAGCCCCAGTGCCCAGCCCCCCAGCTTTTGACTGCATGCCTCATCCCTGTGCCTCTATCTGGACCCCGTGTGTGACCCTGGGAGGCAACATAGGTCCTAACCAGCCATTGGGCTTCAAACTCACCGTGATCTCTAGAAACAGAACTCAGAAAGGGCCCTTTGCAGATTCCTGGGCGCTTCGCATTAATACCTAATAATAAATTGCAGCCAATATCTGTGTTACTATTATAACTTTGAATATTCCTCTAGTATCTTAAAATTTTTATTATGTAATATTTAATAATACGAAATGTGTATGTAATGTTTATGTAAGAAATTAAATGAAATAATAAAAGCCCACCAACAGCTTAAGAATTAGAGTATTACCAGCAGTTTTGTATCTGCCTGTGCCCTGGAGCCCCGTGCCACACGATTTCTTGGCGTGTTCCAGGTCATCACTTTTCTGAATTGGGTTGTTTACTGTTCCTTTGCCTTATTTTTATATTTTATCGCATACATATGAATGTTTAAACAATGTATTGTTGCATCTTGCTTGTTTTGAACATTAGGGAGAGATAATGTGCTATATGAGCTACTTCTTTCTAAAATTCAAAACTATGTGAGCTGCATTTGGAGTTGGTCATATAACTGCAGTATCCTCATTTCACATTCTTATACATGTCTCCAAGCACATGTGTGCAAGAGTTCCTCTAGCTAGGAATTTAGGAATGGGGTTAATGGGTCATAGGAGATGCAAGTTTTCAACTTCATTAAATGGTGATCGTTTTGCAAAGTGATTGTACAAATTTCACTGCTACTAGCTGTGTATGAAAGTTCCCGTTAACCCACATCCTCATAAACACTCGCTATTGTATTGATTTTTCCCAATCTAGTGTCTAGTGTATAAAATAGTGTCTCATGGGTCCTAGTTTTCATTTTCCTGATTACTGAAATTAAGCATATTTTCATATGTGTATTTGTTGTTTGTGTTGTTTCTTCTGTAAAATGCCTATTTGTATTCTGTTTCCATATTTTATTGTGTTGTCCTAATTGATTTGTAGAATTTAAAAAAATACAATCTGGACATTCGTCCCTTGTCAGTTATATCTGTTATGAATATCTTACCAAGATATTCGATATTTTCACTTTTTTTATGGTGTCTTTTGGTGATATCAGTGTAGTTGATTTATCAGTTTGGGAGGGTGGTACTTTATCTTTTAATAAATCCTAAGGTTATAAAGATATTCAGATTTTCCTCTAAAAGTTTTAAAGCTTTTCCATATTTAAGATTTTAATACATCAGAAATTAAGTTTTGGATATGAGGATAAGGATTGTCTTTCATATTTTTCCTATTGGATAACCAGTGACCTCAGCCCCATGTATTGAATGGTCTACCCGTGATCTACTATCACTTTCTTCATCTAGCAACTTACCATATATATGTAGTTCTATTTCTCTAGTCCACTCCTTTGACCAATTTGACTATCCTCACTATCCTGTTTTAATTACTTTAGCTGTTTAGTAAGTCATGCAATCCAGAAAAGCAAGTTCTTTTGTCCTGTTTGTCTTCAAAATGTCTTGGCTCTTCTCGGACATTTGCTCTTCCATTTAATGATATAATCAGGGGTGCCTGGGTGGCTCAGTCGACTGAGCATCTGCCTTCAACTCAGGTCATGATCCCAGGGTCCTGGGATTGAGCCCAGCATCGGGCTCCCTGCTCAGCTGGGAGTCTGCCTCTTCCTCTCTCTCTGCCTCTCCCCCTGCTCTCTCGTGCTCTCTCAAATAAATAAATAAAATATTTTTTTTAAATGATATAATCGTATGTCAGTAAAACTATCTGAACCTTTTCTTTGCAGAAAGATTTTGGGATACTGTTTCAATTTGTTTCATAATTATAAGGCTATTTAGATTTTCTATTTCTTCTTCAGTTACTTTTATAAGGAATATTTTTCCAAGAATTTTTTTCATTTCTTTGAAAGTATATATAAATACTTTATCCTATTACCACCTTTTAAAAACTTCTGCCAAGGGTGCCTGGGTGGCTCAGTTGGTTAAGCGACTGCCTTTGGCTCAGGTCATGATCCTGGAGTCCTGGGATCGAGTCCCGCATCGGGCTCCCTGCTCAGCAGGGAGTCTGCTTCTCCCTCTGACCCTCTCATGCTCCCTCTCTCTAGCTCATTCTCTCTCTCAAATAAATAAATGAAATCTTTAAAAATAAAAAATAAAATAAAATAAATAAAAACTTCTGCCAATCTGTGGATATGCCCCTTTGTTCATATATATTCATACCTTCTCTCTTTTCTTCTCAATCTTAGCAGAGATTAATCTATTTTTATAGTCTTCTCAAACAACTTTTGCTTTGGTAGTTTTTCTGTATTGTATCTTTGCTTCCTATTATACTAATTTCTCTATTATATCCTTCCTTCTACTTTACTTGTGTTTGTTTTATTAGAAAATCAGGTTGATTCAAAGCTTTTCTCACCATCAATTTAGGATTTGGCTTTCTTAGTTCTATGTCTATTATCACTCGTTCATCTGCCTTCCATTTTCTAAAAGTTTGTTGCTATTATCTTTTCTCATTCTGCTCATCCTTGTAGGTTTATATCATTTTTAAAAAATCCGTTTACTGCAGTTTTAATGGGTTTGGGGAACCAAACTCTATCAACTCAACTCTATCTCTCATTTCACTGATTCTCTCTTCTTCTGTTTAATCCATCTACTGGGTTTTATTTGAATAATATTTTTCCTTTATAAAAGTTATATCTAACTCTCTTTGAAATCTCCCTTTTCATTTTTGATGGCTTTGCATGCTTATTTCTGTGAGTTTACATTCTATTTAAGGATTTAATACATTGTTATTTTGCTTTTATATGTGATTGTTCCACTACTTAAAGTCCTTCAAGCTCTAAATTAGGTGTTCTTTGTTTCTTCTTCCTCTTCCTCATAATGGTTTGGTTTGGTTTCTTGTGTGTTTGGTTGTATTTTCCCGAGAGCTGATATTTATACTGTTGATCTTAATCAGTGAAAATCCTAGAAAGCCAAAGGAGGGAGCTTTCCTCTAGAGAGGATTTGCATTTGCTCTTGCACAGAGCCAGATTTGCATTTGCATTTGCCCTTGCTCAGAGCCAGAGGGTGCTACCCACCTATTAAAAACTTTTGCCCCCTGCCAGCATCCCAGGCTTAATCTCTCTGCCTGGTTACTTAGCTTTGGACTGTGGTTTTAACATTTGCCAGCAGGGCCAGCTGCTGTGAACTGTGGGTGAACTGCTTTCACCTACACTTATCACTTACTGCTGGGATAGGGTGCGAGTGGAAGAGTCCTCCATCTCTTTGTGCAAGCCTGGAAATCAAATGAAAAGTATGTTTTATCAGGTTGTATTGGTCTTACAGCAGCAAGCACTCCATCAAACATAGTTTTCCATAATGCCAGAATGCTTTTTAATATTACTGGATTCTACTAACATGGGTATTTCAGTGTATATGCTCAAGACAGAAATTACCTGATCTTCACAATCATCTCTACTTCCAACCAGTGTCTGAATACCTTCAAACATTCCCACTTCCGGGGCGCCTGGGTGGCTCAGTTGGTTAAGCGACTGCCTTCGGCTCAGGTCATGATCCTGGAGTCCCGGGATCGAGTCCGCATCGGGCTCCCTGCTCGGCAGGGAGTCTGCTTCTCCCTCTGACCCTCCTCCCTCTCATGCTCTCTGTCTCTCATTCTCTCTCTCTCAAATAAATAAATAAAATCTTAAAAACAAAAACAAAAACAAAAAACCTTCCCACTTCCTTCCTTTATATTCCTTTGGCTTTTCTCCGAATTCACAGCCTCTTGGTGTGCTAATTTTTCCAATGATACAAAAATCTCCCCCCAATTTTTCAGTTCTTTGACTTCTGTTTTACCTTCTCCAGAGAAGAAGGCTATAGACCTGAGCTGTTCAATATGGTTGCCACTAATTCCATGGGACTATTCATTTATTATTATTATTATTTATTTTTATGTATTTATTTATTTTTAGAGAAGGGGAGAGAGAAGGGTGGGGTGAGGAGGGGCAGAGGGAGAGAGAGAGAGAGAGAGAATCTTCAGCAGGCTCCACGCCCAGCACAGAGCCAAATGTGGGGCTCGATCTCATGACCCTGAGATCATGACCTGAGTCGAAATCAAGAGTTAGCCACTGAACCAACTGAGCCACCCAGGCACCCCCCATGTGGCTAATTAAAATGAAGTAAAATAAATTCAGTTCTCAGTGAAAAAAAAAAAAATCTCAAAAGAGGAGATTCTAAGTGACTCAGTTCAGCATATGGATGGATTCCTTTGAGTTCAGCTAACTACTCTTAAACTTAACTGCCCACCTTGGTCCAATCAGTCCCAGTGGAGAAGGAAGTGGGAGGGGGGGACTAAAGCACATGTGGGGCTGAGTGGTAGAGGTGGGTACACTCTTTGAGGGAGGGGGGAGGCAGCTGGTGGACATTTCTAATTCTCCATGACCTTATCTGGTCTTCAAGACAATCGGAGGATACAAACATTATTAATGACCCATTAATGACTCCTTTTAGAAGGTGAAGAATCTGAGAATCTGAGATGTGAAGTAAATTAACCAAAGCTGCATAGCTATTAAGTGCAAAAGCCAGGATTCAAAGCCAGGTCTGTTTTACTTTAAGACCAGCTCCTTTTCCAGTAAGCTGGGAACATGTCCCTTTCAAATGATTTGGGAACTGGCCATCCAGAGTTTTCTCCATCCCAATACATAGTGTGAGATTTAAGAAGCCACTCTTCCCTTATAAGATACCTACATCACCCACACCATGGAGCTATCAGTGGGACCAAGTAAGAGGATGGAAGGCAAACAACTTGAAAGTATACAGCTGTTATGTACATATAAGGATTATTATACCCATTTTCAAGACTGATAAAAACTCCCTTTGAACTTAGGCTGTGGTGCTTGTCAGGACCACTTTGGCCTTAGCACTGTTTCCACCAAAAATTCCATTCATCTCCCAGAGAGCCAGGTGGGGAGGGCAGCGATGGTTCTAGAGCTGGCTTTCAGCAAAACTGCAGGATGTGCCTTCTGCATCAAGTTCACCTCAGAGCCTGGGCTTTGAGTCAGGTGGACCTGGGTCCGAGTCCCCATTCAGCTACTTCTAGCATTGTGCCTGGGATTGGGCAGATTGTACACCTGTCTCATTTTCTACCTGTGTAAAATGTGGGCAATAGAATAGTACCTGCCTTACAGGTTTGCCATGAGGATTAAATGTTCCCCCTCCCAGGGTGCACCAGGACATGTGTGAGGCTTGTTTGCCTTGTGACAATGTGTGTGCGTGTGTGTGTGTGTGCACGTGCGTGTGCCTGCACATGCATGTGTTTGTGTGTGTGTAGAGGCCTCAGGCATTTAATGCCTGAGAAACACTGAACTCTTCTGCCCTGAAATCTGGCATTGTTGAACGGCTGGTGGTGAGTTCCTAGATTCACCAAGTTTCTGGAATAGAGTTTGGATTAATTTGCCTCCTGGGTGAAATCAATCACAGCCCACTTTCCCAGGTCTAGGAGGGAGGGTCCCAGACCTGGAGGCCACTGGGCCTGGGATTTTACCTCCTGCCCAGAGATGCTGTCTGTATTCTTCACACTGCCTTTTGGTGCAGTCAAGCTGCAGAGGTCACACAGAGTCTTGGGAACCCTGAGGATACTATCTTCCAGGCACACTTTCAGGGGTCCCTTGGTGTCTCCTTGTAGCCAGCCCCACCAGTGCAGACTCAACATCTTGCTGGAGCGCTCTCCCCTGACTCCCCTCCTGGCCCTTGGGGCATGTTGCCTTACACTAGCATTTGCTCTTTATGAATGGTTCTAAGTGCCTTTTAATAAACCACTCAAGAACGTATATATTATTGATGTAGCTACATTTTAAATACAGAGCATTGCTAGGAGAGTGACCATTAGTTGTTTTTAGCTGGGTTCTTCCCAGACACAAATCTGCACCAAGGAGTTCTAGAATTTCAGAGCCATGCACTTGGTTTCCTATAACAAAACTTTGACTGCAGTGACCAATGTTAAGTTTAAGGTCATTATTTAAAAGAAAATAGTAGAAAAATGATAGCATATTACCATCTTTTCTCTTTTCTCACCCCTGGTTCCTTGACACCAAGCCCATGCACCTTCCCATTAGAGGCCAAAGACATTTTTTCTTTTTTCCTACTGAAATGTCTTTGTACGCTCCTCTGACTTTCAGTGTAGAGTCCTGATCTATTTCCATAGATGCAGACTCAGAACTCAGTCCTGTCTTCCCACTCCTATTTCCTTAGATCAGACATATTCTGACTCCTTGCTCTAAGACTGAGGTTACTCACATACCTACATTCCAAGAAATATGTCCTTTCTGGATTTCTAGTTTTGCATGGCAGCTAGTTTCCTAGTAAATTTTGAGCAGAATTCAGAGAGAAAAATAGGATCCCTTTCCTCTAGGATTTGGACCTCCTGGGGCCCAGGACCCCTGGACAGTGATTTCTGCCCACTTCCTTGTTTGGAATCTACAAAGTCGCTACTCATGACCATTTAGTTCTTCCTGGATTCTTTCTCTACAGTGAGGCAAACCTTTCTTGCTCTGTGGCAAGTAAACTAGACTTTCCACAAGAGTAATTGAACTGAATGAGAATTTAGCAAATGTATCCATTTTAATAGACCTAGGAACTCTTTGTTAAAATAATTAAGTACAGGGGAACCTGGGTGGCTCAGTCGGTTAAGCATCTGCCTTCAGTTCAGGTCATGATCCCAGGGTCCTGGGATCAGTCCTGTGTCAGGCTCTATGCCCGGTGGGAGCCTGCTTCTCCCTCTCCCTCTGCCTGCCGCTCCCCCTGCTGGTGTTTTCTCTCCCTCCCTTTCTCTGTCAAATAAATAAATAAAATATTTAAAAAAACAATTAAGTACAGAAGTACTAGACAATGTAAGAGCACTTCTACAAAGGATAGACGCTCAGGTGGGTCTTTTTCCAAAATCCTAAACTATTACCTCTCACAAGGGCAATATATTACCAGGCAAATTAACTATGATGCTTCAACAGATTCGAGAAAGAGCAGAACTCCTCAGCTCCCGCCTTTCCTCCAACTTTCCTGTCAAGGAATTGGAAAGAGAGAGAAGAGCCATTGATAAAGGGCAGGTTAGACATTAAACATGCTGGTCTGGATAAATTAGAGTTGAAAAAACTGGACCATGCAGATGAGATCAATAATCCATGCGCAGTGACCTCTTGGGGACTTAAAAACCTGGAGAGGTGCTAAAGAACCAGAGATAGGATTGCACTTTGATTTTGGTTTTCATCACAGTGAGGTAAACAGTCCCTGCAATTCTGAATTTTAAAATGCTGAAGCTGAGCTGATGAACTTGACAACAGAAGAAGCCAAGGGGCCAGAAGGGGTCCTGGACACCCACAGACCAACAGAGCAGGTGTGGGGAGCCATGTGATGTTGCACCCACAAAGGAGAGAGCAACTTGGGGGTTTGCACTGGTTACCAGTGGGATGCACCTGCCACGAGCTAATGTGAAGGTCAGCCACATTAATGGGACTGTGGGTGTTTCCAAAAGAGGACACGATGACCCCCTGGACTTAACACACCTGGCCACATCTGGAACACAGTCCTCCTGCATTGATCCGGATACTGTGGAAAGAAGAGTTTTATATGACATTTACCCCAGGCAACAGGGTCTTTGATTTTTGGTTTTTATCACACAAAATGTGGTAAACACCACAAGGTCCTGAGAGACAGAGGTGGTTCTCTTTGTTCTTAATCAAACACTGAATCAAGGAACATTGAATTATTTCCCTACTGTTTCTCCGCTCTGCCTGAAGCTGGGAGTCTCCAACTGGATGGGTAGTCCTGGGCCCCAGAGACCATGTGGCTTGCTCAGGAATGGGTACATAGGACAGGGGTGAGTACGTCTCAGGCTTATAAACAAGCCTGGGAACTCAGCCAGTCAACTGCATTTCAAGGAAGGAACCCATTTTAACTCAAGATCAGGCAGATTCAGTGACTATCTCGGCTCTTTTAAAACAGATTTGACTGCCTTGGGAAAGAGTCCTTCATCACTGAAAATGTCCGAGAGTGGAGTGTGGGCAACCCTCTGATTGCGGATGTGAATCAAGAAAAGGTTTGGCAGAGATGATACCAGTCTCTCTTCCAAATCTGACATCCTACATTTAGTACACCCTAGGTCTTTTTCTGATGATGGAACTTCCCAAATAGCTTGATTCTTTCAATGTGGACTTAGCAGCCTCTTACGAATTACAATTTTAGGATTCCGAAACAATTGTACATATTTATTTACTTATGCTTTTTTTTTTTTTTTTAGTTTCACGTTTTTATTTAAATTCCAGTTAGTTAATGTAGAGTGTGATATTAGTTTCAGGTGTAGAATTTAGTGATTCATCACATACAACACTCAGTCCTCATCACAAGTGCCTTCTTAATACCCATCCCCCCACCCACCCACTTCCCCTCCAGCAAGCCTGTTTGTTCTCTGTAGTTAAGAGTCTGTTTCTTGGTTTGCCTCTCTCTCTCTCTTTTTTTTCTCCCTAAGTTCATCTGTCATGTTTCTTAAATTCCACATATGAGTGAAATCATATGATATTTGTCTTTCTCTGACTGGCTTATTTCGCTTAGCCTAATACCCTCTAGCTTCATCCAGGTCGTTGCAAATGGCAAGATTTCATTCCAAATCCTTTTTTTTTTTTTTTAAGATTTTTATTTATTTGACAGAGACAGCGAGAGAGGGAACACAAGCAGGGGGAGTGGGAAAGGGAGAAGCAGGCTTCCTGTGGAGCAGGGAGCCCGACACGGGGCTCGATCCCAAGACCCTGGGACCATGAGCAGGCTTCCCGCCAAGCAGGGAGCCCAATGTGGGGCTCGATCCCAGGACCCTGGGACCTTGACCTGAGCCGAAGGCAGATGCTTAACGACTGAGCCACCCAGGCACCCCCCAAATCCATTTTAAAATGAAAAGTCCTTTAATCTCTCCCTTTCGGGAGGGCGCTGCCCTCTCTCCGCTCCACCCGCCTCCCCATCACTCTGCTCTGACCATCTGATTCATGAGGAGAGTAGGAGGGACTGTTTTGTCTTTCTAGCTTTCCCCATCCACTAGAAGGACACCATGGTATTCCCTGTAGTTCCCTCTTTAATCCCTTTGGCTTTTTTTTTGGTAAAGCAGTGGAAAAAAACCCTTTATAAGTTCTGTGACCGTATTGCACTGGAAGCCAACTCGTGATTATTCCCTCCTCCTCACCTGCTTTGCAGTCAGCTCAGCCCAAATCCTTTTGAAACAAAAGCACAAATTAGTGCTAATTTAGGGCAATTACAGGATTTACAAATTAAACCTATTCCCACTGGTTTCCCTAGCAACCATCTCTGAGTCACATGATGAGCTACAACTATTGTTCTATTTAATGGAGTCCAATATGAAGAGAAGCCCAAGTATGTAACTCACGGTGAGTAGCCACCCAGGTGTAGGCCAAAAGAGCACTGGGCATGGGGCAGGAGGCCTATGTTCAGCTTCCAGGATCTTATCCCGAGACATTGGGGGGTGATGCCCCCAGCAGAGGAAAAGGGTTTGAGCAGAGCCAGGGTGAGGAAGGCTCAGGTATTTCTGAGGGAGTGAAAGCAACAGGCAGAGAATAATTTGAGGCCAGGGGTCTACTGGAGGAAGCCGAGACACAGTGAGGTCTGATGGAGGGCCCGCTCATCTAGCTCCACAGGGCGCGGGCCATGCTGAAAGCAGCAGGGCAATGGAACGATCCGGGCAATGCGCTTCATTACGCGGCCAGCACCTTGCTGGGGTCTGGGAGGCTGGGCCAGCCAGAGGGCATTCGGATCTCAGCTTTCCACCTACACGGTAAGGGGCTTGAGCTGTATCATTTCTCTGGCTCCTTCAGCTCTTTTAAGTAGTAGGACTTTTCTGGTTCTGAACCAATTAAAATATGTCGTATTTATAGTCAAACAAAGATGGATATAGCAGCTTTATTGGTGGTCATATTGGACCGCACCTGCCACCAAATGGCTTTCAAAATGGCACTACCCTGGCTGAGTCCGGACCCCCAATGGGGGCAGACTTGGGGCTATGGCACAATGCATGGGGGTGGGCAGCCTGTCTCGAACCCATGAGTTCTGGCGAAAGAGACCTGGCTCTCTGGACCCTAAGCTGGGATCCAGCTGTTTTTCCCACGGGAAAGCAGCGGCAGTGACAAAGGGCTCTAACCCGTGTGCAGTCAGCCTGAAAAGAGAGCCCACCATTCGGGACTCATGCAAGTTCACTGGGAAGAGAGGTCATTGCCTCCTGTTGGAAGAAGCGAAGGAGAGGTAGAGGCATGGGGACAAGCTGCTTTCTAATGCCCTCAAGAGGGCAGAAATTCCAGTTTTGTAGACTGGCAAGAATGCAGGAGGGGAGAACATGGTTTCCTAACACAGGGAGGGAGCTATAGGGTGGAATACTGAAGGCACACATCTGGCTTATGGTGGATCCTCCTTGCCCCTCCTTACTCCCCAGAGAACAGATGTCTGGCCCCCCACACCTCTGCGTGCCGAGAGACTGCAGCTCCCAGAAGCCACGAAGAAGGCATTTACTGCCACCCCCTCCCCGCCACCCACAGGTCCAAGTCCCTTTGAAAATCAGAATCTGCAATAAGACATTTCATGTCTTTCCAATGACAAGTTTGAGTGGAGTGGAACTATTGAGTTATTGAATTTTTAAGGGTATAAAAACATTTTAGAAAGTTTTCTAATATCTCTCGCTATGACTCAACATAGTTTTATAATTTTCCTGGTAAAAGAGAGAGTGTGTTTTTAAGCAAGTACTTTGCAAAGCCCTTTGCTACCAATCATTCTGAATTGTCACCATCGGAAGATTCATCCTGCTTCACTGCCTTTCTAGATTTTTTGTACAGTATTTCAAAGTTCTTCATTTAGTACATATTTAGCACATTAGTAATGGCAAGCCCTGTCATGTGTTATGTTCTGGACAATGAATGAATATTTGTCTAAGGCTCAGAGAGGAAGGACAACACGTTCAAGAACGTGCTACACGAGTGGTTGAATTGGATTCAATCCCATGTCCATGCTCTTTGCACTGCTTCTCATGGGCCTGGAGCAAAGCTTTCAGCTTCTTTCTTTCCAGACGTCCCCCTTGCCTTCTGCTAGGTAACTGGGTTTGTGGAGCAGGGAGACACGGAAATAGAACCTTTCTGGTGTGGAATAACATATGGCCTCAGTTTTTCAGACAGGAAAGGAAAGATCTCTCCTGTGGTAGGTTGCTGACGCCCAAAATAACCACAGCAATGGTGATTAACATCTATCAGCCCCTGACTCTGTGCCAGGCGTAGTGCTAGTTACTTTATATGATCTCATTTAATCTTACAGCAATCCCATGTTACAGAGGAGCCAAATGAGGTGTGGAGACTCCGAAGGAACTTTCTGTGCAGTTTCAACTAGAAAGTAGAGGAACTTCGCCAGTCCAGATAGTTTACTTTTAAATTCTTGCCAAAACCTTTGCCTGCTCCTTACCCATCCCTGCTCCTACCAAAATTAGAAGATTTATTTAAAGGAAATCCAGTTTGAATTTGCCTATTCCTTAAGAGTTTATGGATCACTCACACTTGATTTATTTTGTTCTTTGCTCTCTGTACTTAGGAAGAGAGGGGAGTTTGCGGAGGAAGAGGATAGTTGGGAGAAGGCTGGATTTGGGAGCTGTGGGCACGCTGGGTAAGAGAGATCACAGGCCAGTTCTCTGCACCCCAGGCCAGCTCTAGCAATGGTGTATTCGAAGGAGCAGTAACCAGAAGCTAGAGA
Organism: Mirounga leonina; assembly: GCF_011800145.1. Classification (NCBI taxonomy): domain Eukaryota; kingdom Metazoa; phylum Chordata; class Mammalia; order Carnivora; family Phocidae; genus Mirounga; species Mirounga leonina. Next base: position 39,027,925 of record NW_023270447.1, read on the forward strand.
CCTGGATCCTCCACTAACTTAGCTACGCGACCTTGGCCACTAGGCTTCCAGACTCTGGCTATGGTTTTCCTGCACTGTAGCACGAGCAGGTTGGAATGGATGAATGACGTCAAGTTTCCCCTTTGCATCCAAACTAGGTAATCCAGTCCTACATCAGTCCGTGAGAGAAACTGCTAGGAAAGGCTGTGTTTTCTCTGAGCAATGAGATTTGCTTGTTTGTTTGGCAAATGCTTAGATAACAGACACACTGGCTACTGTGAGTACACAGTGAGCACCTTATTACATCAACATAACTAATCCTCTCAGTAGACCTCTGTGGTAGGTATCATAGGTGTTATTATTACCCTGTTTATAGGCAGGGGGATTGAAGCACATGGCGATTTACTCAAGGTCCCAAAGCTAGTAAGGGTGAAGCCAAGTTGAATCTACACAGTCCAGCTCCAGACTCCTTGTTCTTACCTTGTTTTTATTTCAGAGACAATGGAATTCTGTAGCTGATCAAATGTCCCTCATGACAACCAGGTTACTTCTCACCCTTAGCAAAAGTGCAAGCCCTGGGAATGTGTGTTTGAGGTACCGGGTTCACCTCCAGCTTCACCTGCCTGCCGATGTCTCTCTGACTCTTCATCCCACTGTATATTCCCCCTCTGAACATGTCTGTTTGTAATTTACCAAAGCATCCTTTTTGGAAGATGATAAAAAAAATTTTTAAAAATAATAAAAACAAAGGTGATTCAATGATACAATGTAGAATCTTCCTAAGTGGCTTGTTGGATCCTCCAGAGCCTGCGCTGTGCTTGCTCAGGATTTAGAAGAGTGGGAGTGAAGGAGACAGCGCTGTCTTAACAGGAACTAGGTACAGGTTCTCAACAAAGATGGCAGTGCTTCCTGGGGGAGTGTTTGGAAAATTTGTTGGGTGTGGGGAGACTGGTTGTTACAATATTTACGGGCTGCTATTGGGATTGTCCAGTAGGACAAGGGACAAATCTGATGTCCTACAATGAGGGAGACAGCCCCACACAAATTTTAAATGCTCCACTGGAACTTCATATAGTTAAAAAAAAATCTCTACAGTTACCAGAACCTAGCACCTAACTCCATTTTACATATTTTTAAAAGGATGTGGTACATGGTTTTAACATATACTGAATTTTCCAGGAATGCAACTCCCATGTAAATCAAGGGAAGATTGTACTTAGTTTCAGAACTTGACCAAGAATTGATCACCACTTGGAAATATTCCATCATCAGTGACACTGCTTCTGGTATTTGAGTCAACAATACAATCCACCTGTATCAGTCTGCATTCGTAGCTGTCACATTCATAATGATTCTACTTGTATATGCACACAAACATGCTCATTTAGCTTTTATCTCAAAATGTGCAATATAAAGAAAAAGTGTCAGCAATAAGTATTATCTGAGTATTGTCTTACATCCAAATTTACTTATTGTAAGTAGAAGCAAGCATCTGCCAACTTCATTATGTCTCTCCTGTAGTCATGCCTGAACACACATGACCAGGTTGAAATACATATGCTTTTTTTTTTAATGGAAGTATAGTTGACATACAGTGTCAGTTTCAGGAGGACAACATAGTGATTCAACAATTCTCTACATTACTCTATGCTCACTATGATGAATATAGTTACCACTGTCACCATACAATGTTATTACAGTATTATTAACCATAATCCCTATGCTGAACTTTTCATCCCTGTGACTTACTGATTTTACAACTGCAAATTTGTACCTCTTAATCCCCTTCACCTATTTCACCCACCCCCCCAGCCCCCTCCCGTCTGACAACCACCAGTTTGTTCTCTGTATTTATGGTTCTGTCTCTGTTTTTTTTTTTTTTTAATTTTTATTTAAATTCTAGTTAGTTAACATACAGTGTAATATTGGTTTCAGGAGTAGAATTCAGTGATTCATCACTTACATACAAATTGCCTATTCCTTAAGAGTTTATGGATCACTCACACTTGATTTATTTTGTTCTTTGCTCTCTGTACTTAGAAGAGAGGGGAGTTTGCGGAGGAAGAGGATAGTTGGGAGAAGGCTGGATTTGGGAGCTGTGGGCACGCTGGGTAAGAGAGATCACAGGCCAGTTCTCTGCACCCCAGGCCAGCTCTAGCCATGGTGTATTCGAAGGAGCAGTAACCAGAAGCTAGAGACCTGGATCCTCCACTAACTTAGCTACACGACCTTGGCCACCAAATTCATCACTTACATACATACAATAGGTGCTCATCCTAACAAGTGCCCTCCTTAATGCCCATCACCCATCTAGCCTATCTCCTACCTCCCTCCCTCCATCAACCCTCATTAAGAGTGTCTTATGGTTTGTTCTCCCCCCTCTTTTTTTCTCCCTTCCCCTATGTTCATCTGTTTTGATCTTAAAGTCCACATATGAGTGAGATCCTATGGTATTTGTCTTTCTCCGACTGACTTATTTCCCTTAGCATATTACACTCTAGCTCCATCCACATCACTGCAAATGGAAAGATTTAATTTTTTCGTTGGCTGAGTAATATTTCATTGTATATATATACCACATCTTCTTTGGGGTGCTGGGAATGTCCTACTGATTATGGTGTTGGATTATATTGAGATGTATGCTTATGATTTGTATGCTCTTTTTTATGTGACATACATTTCAATAATTTAATTCAATAATCAGCACTGCCTTAATCAGATCAATCTAAGAGAATTGTTTGTTTACACTACCAGTTATAATAATGTGATAGTTGATTTGACAATTTGTGAGCAACATTGATGAAATAAAAGGGGGAAATTATCTAAGATTAATAAATACTAATAAAAGAATTAAGTTGAGGGGTGCCTGGGTGGCTCAGTCAGTTAAGTGTCTGCCTTTGGCTCAGGTCAAGATCCCAGGGTCCTGGAATCGAGCCCCGCATCGGGCTCCCTGTTCAGTGGAGAGCCTGCTTCTCCTTCTCCCTCTGCCACTCCCCCTGCTGTGCTCTCTCTCTCTCTGTCAAAATAAATAAATAAATCTTTTTTTTTTTTTTTAAGATTTTACTTATTTATTTGACAGAGACACAGCGAGAGAGGGAACACAAGCAGGGCGAGTGGAAGAGGGAGAAGCAGGTTTCCCGCAGAGCAGGGAGCCTGATGCAGGGCTCGATCCCAGGACACTGGGGTCATGACCTGAGCCGAAGGCAGATGCTTAACGACTGAGCCACCCAGGCACCTCTAAATAAATCTTTTTTTTTTAAAGAATTAAGTTGAACTCATGGGAAAAAAGCTACACACAGAATATAACCTGAAACTTTTGAAGAGGGTAATTCAACAAAGACCAAACACCTTAGAAGAAGGCTTCTTGGGGCACCTGGGTGGCTCAGTTGGTTAAGCAACCAACTCTTGATTTGGGCTCAGGTCATGATCTCAGGGTCTTGGGATTGAGCCCCTGGCTAAGCTCTGTGCTGGGCGTGGAGCCTGCTTAAGATTCTCTCTCTCCCTCTCCCTCTGCACCCACCAGCCCCTGCTCATTCTGTGAGGTTCCTCCTGGTTCATACCCAACCTATACCTCCTCTGGTCCTGGTGACACTTTTGTCTTAATCTAGGACTACATGAGGGCAGAACACCTTGAACACTGATTGGCTAACAGCAGAATGGAACCGTCTCCAACAACACAAAGCTGCAAGTTGCCGTGACTTATCCCTAGGGAATGCAGCCCTCAGAGAGCTTTGTTTTAAGAGGAGCACACTTGCCAGAACCCTTCTGTGTGGCCACGGGCTCCCTCATCTACATGTGGGATACTGAGATTTGGGTTTTAATTTTTAATCTGAGAGTGCAGCTTAGTAACTGGGCTGTTTTCCTCTGAGGGGTTTTGTCTTTTCTGTTGCTGTTTTTGTTGTTATATAAGAGAAGGGCAAGGAGGCAGGGAGCAATCTCATATTTCCTTGCCTGGATTTTAAGACCCTTATAGTCTTTCCTTAAGCTAGCTTTTCTAACCTATCTCCCATTGATCCCCTGGGTGGTGCCCATTAACCAGACAAAAATCACCACCACAAAATACTGTGTGCTTTTTGTGTTTGAGCATTTGTCTGTAACTTGCCCATTTATTTCTACCTGGATGAATCAATTCTGCTTTCAGGGCTGAATTTAATGCAGCTTCCTCTGAAAGGTTTTGCTGACTAGTTGAGGTCCCTGTGCATGTTCTTCCCTGTACACTCCACTGGCTACGTATCGGCCCTATTTTCCACACCCTAAATCAGAATGCGTGATCTGGGGGCGCCTGGGTGGGTCAGTCGTTGAGCGTCTGCCTTCGTCTCAGGTCATGATCCCAGTGTCCTGGGATCGAGCCCCACATCGGGCTCCCTGCTCAGAGGGAAGCCTGCTTCTCCCTCTCCCGCTCCCCCTGCTTGTGTTCCCTTTCTCGCTGTGTCTCTCTCTGTCAAATAAATAAATAAAATCTTAAAAAAAAAAAAAAGAATGCATGGTCTGCAGAGGATCTGTCAACCAGTTTTGGGTATGAGTAGCTATTTTATGAGATGTTTGAAGGTGAAAATACTGGAATTTCCCATATCAATCGTTTTTTCTACTATGGAAGTGTGTATTATATAGGGTGTGACTATGTTAAACTCATATACATTATTTTCTTGAATCCTCATGAAAATCCTAGTAGGTCGATGTTATTATATACTTGCTCAAGGTTATTCTAGAAACAATGAATTGCAGAGCCCAAGTTCAAACCTAGCTCTGTTTGACTCTTCAGGACGTGCTCCCCACACTGCACAGAGCTGCTCACAGATGTGGGGAAGGGCAGGGGTGTCGGGGTTTAGGTCGGCTGTGGCATCCAGTAGGGAGAGAAGCTGGGTGAGAGGAGGCTGGGCCTGACCATGGAGTTTTGTCCATGTCAGATCAGTGCATCCTGAGCTGGAGCTCTGTCCCACAGGCAACGGGAAGACAGTATGTGTGAGGAAGAAGGCTTCAGGGGGCCAGCTGGAAATACCAGGTCCAGTAGATGCTCATTAGTTTCAGAGCTGGTAGAACGCAGTGGCTGCAAGACAGACGCTAGAGCCAGAACGCACACATTTCGGTCTTGGTTCCGTCACTTATGAGATGCGTGACTTTAGACAAGTTACTTGTCCTCTTTGAAGTCACTCTCTGCACCTGTTGTTTTCATCTGCAAGATGGAGAGTACTTACCTCAGGGCTGCTGTGGAAATCTGTCTGTACTCTTCCTCTCCAAACATGACCCCAGTCTCATTAGGAGAAAAACATCAGACACACCCCAACGGAGAGACATTCTACCAAGTATCTGACCAGTAATCTTCAAAACTGTGAAGGTCATTGAAAACAGGGAAAGTCTGAGCAACTGTCATGACCAAGAGGAAAGTAAGGAGACATGATGAATGAATATAATGCACTAAGTAACCTGCATGGGTTCCTGAGCCAAAGGACATTAGAAAAGAAAATGAGGAAATCTGAATAAAGAATGGAATTTAGTTAAAAATAACATACCAATATTGGTTCATTTACTGTAACAAATGTACCATGACAATGTAAGATATTTATAAGAGGAGAAACTCTCTATGAGATATATAGGAACTCTCTATACTATCTGTGCTGGTTAATTTTATGTGTCAATTTGGCTAGGCCATGGTACTCAGTTGTTTGGTCAAACACAAATCTAGATGATTCTATGAAGATATTTTTTAGAAGTGATTACTGTGAAATCAGTAGACTTTTGAGGAAAGCAGATTACCCTCCATAATATGGATGAGGCTTATCTAATCAGTTGAAGGCCTTAAGAGAAAAACAGGTCCTCTCAGCAGAAATCTGAATAAAGTATGGACTTGGCGTTCATAATTATGTATTAATGTCAGTTCATTAATTGTGACAAATGCACCATACTAATGTAAGATGTTAATAATAGGGGAAACTGCCTGTGGGGTATATGGGGCATATCTCTTTACTATCTTCACAATAATTCTGTAAATCTAGAACTGTTACAAATTTTTTTTTAATTTAAAATATCAGACTTGCAGAATTCAATTTTACTGGCAGAAATAGGATTTTGCTTTCAAACAGTGAAATGAGGAACATATGCCCTTATGTTCCACAATAGCATCCAGAGCCTTGCTGTAGTGACACAAAGGAATGAAAATGGATTTCTCTTTATGGACTCACACAAAAAAATACTTTTGTTTAGCCAATGAGTGTTTGTTTAGCCAATGAGAGTAGAAACACTGTGCATGTGGAAACAATCAAAAGGGAATACACTGGAAAGCAGAATTCTGTTACTTAAAAGGGACATAAAATGTGCTTCTTGGTTTTGATGGGGTAAATTATTTTCATTCTTTCATAATTATTCCTCTCTTTCTAGTTAGCTCTTTTTTTGCCACTTTAATAGACCACCATGGTGAAAATAAAGAACTGGGAGTGGGGGTAAGAGGTGTGTTGGGAAGTAGGTCTTTGCTCTGTCTGGCAGGTCATGTTCGGAACATCAGGCAAGTTGTAGATGAAACCATTCATTCATTCAGAGATATTTATTGTTTGCCTACTATATACCAGGAAGTGTGAGGCTTCTAAAATGAATCATTTACAGATGCTACCCTCAAGCATCTTATCATTGTTCAGGGTTGTAACACGCACACACATGCTTTATATGTGAACATATAAATTACATATTACAATTTGTAATAAGGATATGCAAGTTACATCCTTATATAACATGTTTGTCTAGTAATTGTGAATATGTAAACATATATATCCTGCATAGATCACACTTTCCTTGCTTCCCATAGACAACTTTTCTAATATACTTAGTATGTATCTTGTATGTGTGTTCCTGCAAAAATGTATAATATTGTTTTGTAGGCATGTATCTTTAATTTATATAAATGGTGAGGTGCCATATATCTCATCCCATTTTCTTTTTTCAGCGAGCACTATGTTTTTAACAACTATTCTTATTGTTATGTGAATATATGACATATTTATAATTGCTACATAATATTCTAAGTTGAACATCTTGAGAAGAAAGAAAAGAAAGGAAGGAAGAGAAAGAAAGAGAGAGAGAGAGAGAAGAAAGAAAGAAAGAAAGAAAGAAAGAAAGAAAGAAAGAAAGAAAGAAAGAAAGACCCTCTTTTGCCAGTCCCACTGTGGTGTCTGACACTCTCCTCCCAACCACCCCCTCCTCAAGGAGGCTTCCGTTGGTTGGTGCCTTCCCTTGGGTCTAGAGTATAAGTATTCACTTACACAGAGCTGATTGTCTAGGAAAGTTTCCAAGGAAGGATTCCAGCTCACTTCATTAAGAAGACTGTGGGCAGCTTATTCAAAGCTATAATTAGTGCTACTCTATAAACCCTCTCTGCCTCCTGAGAATATATCATTTCTGATTCCTATGGAACTTTTTCTTCTTTGACCTCAGAAGACTATATTAACTCCATCTCTAAAATCTCCATAGGATTTCTGAACATTAATTATGTTTCAGAATGTGTACCAGTGGGAGAATGAAGGTGAAGGGTCTGAGAGATAGGGACAGGCCTTGTCCTGGCTGTGTCTGATGGTCTGGGCCATCTTGAACAGGTCTTAACCTCCTTCTGTGGTTAGAAGAGGTGCTGAAGTTATTCTTCCTGTGTTTGAATCTTAGTGCTGCAACTTTCTAGCTGTGTAAACTTGGGCAAATTACTCATCTAGGAAATGAGGTAATTAAACCACAGATGATTTCTAGGATAAATTCCAGTTCAACTACTGTTTCATCCATAGATACTTTCCTGGCTCTGTGCCCTTTTGACATCATTCTTTCTGAAATGTCTTTTCCCCAATGTCCTCTTCTCCCTTCAAGATTCTCTCCAACAGCATGTTCTCTATAAAGCTTTTCCTAGAATTCAGATTTAAATAAAGAATGAAAGAGTGTTAAAGATGGAATAAATGAAGATAAGATAAAATCTTTTATTTTTCTCATTAATTGATCCAATAGATAATTGTTCAAAGTAATAATAGTAAATAGTAACAATTTATTAGGTGATTATAGCATATGGGTGAGTGAAATGAATGACATTAATGGTATAAGGGATGGAAGTTATGAATTGGGGATACTGTGTTATAAGGTACCTGCATTGCATGTGAAATGGTACAATGTTATTTGAAAGTGGACTTAAATTTCTTAAAAATGTATATATTGTAAATTCATATGCTTAGAGAGGAGAGAAAATGGCATTATATAAAATGCTCAGCTAAAACTAGAAAAGGCAGAAAAGGGAAAAATAAACACAGAACAAATACAATGAATAGAAAACAGTTACAAACAGTAGATATTAAACCAAAAAAAATCAATAATCACGTTAAATATGAATGATCTAAATACATTAACTAAAAGACAAAGACTGTCAGAGTAGATAAGAAAAAGACCAAACTATATATATTTTTACAAGAAATTTTAATTTTAAATTTTAAATATAAAGAAACAGGTTAAAAGTAAGGGGATGGAACAAGATATACTATAATAGCATGAATCAAGAGAAAGCTGGGATAGCTATATTAATTTCAGACAAATTAGACTTTAGAACAGTGAAATTATCAGGGGTAAAGAGGGAAATTACATAATGATAAAGAAGTCAATTCTCCAAGAAAATATAGCAATCTTCAACATGTAAGTATCTAATAGCAGAATATCAAAAGATGTGAGACAAAAACTAAACGAATTGCAAGTAGAAATAGACAAACCCATTGTTATAGTTGGAAACTTAAATACCCCTTCAGTAATGGATAGATCCAGCAGGCAGAAAATGAGTAGGAAAACAGTTGAACTAAATAGCACCATTAATCAACTAGATCTAATTGACATTTATGAAATACTTCATCCAACAACAGCAGCATACACATTTCTTTTTTCAAACTCATGTGGAACATTTACCAACACAATCACATTTGGGGCCATAAAACAGACTTGAACAGATGAAAAAGACTAGAACTCATACAAAGTATGTTCTCAGACCACAGTGGAATTAAACTAGAAATCAATAGCAGAATAATAGATTTTAAAAAACCCTCCCAAATATTTGGAGATTTAACAACACACTTTTTACTGGATGTAGAGAAAGCAATGCTCACAGGGGAAATTTATAGACTGAAATGCCCATATTAGAGAAGAAGAAAAATCTAAAAGCAATAATTTAAGCTTTCACTTTAGAAAACTAGAAAAAGAAGAGCAATTTACAACTAAATCAAGCAGAATAAAAGAAATTTAAAAAATTAGATCAGAAAACAACAAAATTAACTGGAAAACATACAAAAAATCAATGAAACAAAAAGTTGGTTCTTTGAAAAGATTGATAAAATTAATAAACCACTCACCTAGCTAACCAAGACAAAAAAGAGAGAAGACAAATTATTGATATCAGAAATGAAATAAGGATCGTGACTACTGATACAATGAACATTGAAAGGTTAATAAAGGAATACAATGATCAAGTAAGCTTCTAAAGGAGTAGTTTTAAGATTTGTCTGTATCAGAATTATCTGAGGGGGGCCTGTCAAAATGCAAACTACCCCCCATCCCAGGTCTCACCTATAGATTCTGATTCTGTAGATGTGGGTTGGTTATTTTTTTTAAAAGATTTTATTTATTTATTTGAGAGAGAGAATGAGAGAGAGCACATGAGAGGGGGGAGGGTCAGAGGGAGAAGCAGACTTCCCGCCGAACAGGGAGCCCGATGCCGGACTCGATCCAGGGACTCCAGGATCATGACCCGAGCTGAAGGCAGTCGCTTAACCAACTGAGCCACCCAGGCGCCCCTGGGTTGGTTATTTTTAACAAGAGCCCCAGGTGATTCTAATCCACTTGATCCTAGGACCACAGGTTGAGGATCACTCCAGGGCTCAGATGAAAGCATTCACCCTGGGTGGAGAAAAGAGAATATCACGCAGGATATGTGTGGACCAGGGGCTGGTGGAGTTTTATCTGGTGGCCTCATTTCTTTATGAGGTAAGAGATGATATCTCTGTGAACAAGGGGCTATTTGTAGCCACAGGGTGGTAGGAGAAAGCAGTCAGGCCGGGAACAGAAGTGGTAGGAATGGGAGAAAACGCTTGCAATGGAATAAGAGAAGGGATTCGGAAGCAGCCTTGCCTGGAAATCAAAATTGTAAAGATACCATGTCTTTGTGAAGGATAGGAAACACAACTGCCATTAGTTTTCTACAGAGCTTAAACGGGGGAGGAGCCTAGAAAGAAAGTGAAAGAAAACAGACTTCTAAAATTACAATTGTGAGGGTCCCGAACATCACCACCTGTCTCTGCTAAAGAGGCAGCATGGTGGAAAATGCAGAAGCCCTGAAGCGAGCCAGATTTCCCAGCCTCTACCACTTAGTTCATCTCTCCATGCCTGATCTCCTCATTTGGAAGATGGAGATAAAATAGTCTCCACTTCATAGACTCATAGAACTAAATGAGTTCACACATGTGAAGTTATTAGGGTAATGCCTTATCTCATGGCGAACACTCAAATGAACGTTAGCTCAGTCACATTCTAGAAGCAACACCCCACTTAACTTTTACACAAGAGAGCCAACTAATCTTACTTCAAACAAAGCTACTTTAGGCCCCATTTTACAGGTGAAGAAACGATGTAAAAGGCAAACAAATTGTCTAAGTCCCTACAACGAATATGTGAGCAAACAGGAACTGGAGACCAGGTCTCCAAACTCCAGCTACATTCTCTGAGTATGTACTCTGTGCCAGGTACTGACAAAGGTACTTGTTAACATGCAGCACTTGCCATGTACTTCCCCTATTATCAACTGAGGATCCTGAGGTTAAAGGCTAAACTGTAAAGAGGTCCTGAAAGCAGGACTGGCGAGCAGTTAGGCTGCTCCATCCCCTCTGAACAGAATCTACGTTAACCTGTTCCATCCTGCTTGCCTCTGAGCACTACCTGCTGGCGCTGACTAGCACCTGTGAGGGAATCAGGCTAAATGAATCTCCACTCTGTCAGAGAAAAGCTCCTTGCTTTGTGGAAAAGAGAAAACAAGTACTGACAAAGTTTTAATACAAGGTGAAACGTGCCTGGGAACTCAGGGGGAGGGATTCCTTCCAGCTGGAAGTACCATTTGGAGGTGAACCTTGAAGAAGAGTAGAACTGGGGTGTGTGGATGAGGGGACTGGGTTGGGGCTTGAGCTAAGAGACCTAGGGAACTTCCAAGAATATTGAATTTTTAAGCCAGTGTGTACAGAAGGCTCATGGAAGGTAAGATCTGAATGGGAATTTGGGGTCTGTTTATAGGGAGCTGGGAATATGAAAAGAAAGAATTTGGGCTTTAATTGGGAGCCATGGGAGTTGCGTTATTTTTGTTTTTTTTTTTGCGAGTACTTCTTAAAATTAATGTTGTTTTTTGTTTTGTTTTGTTTTGTTTTTACTTTGAGCTAATTGAAGATTCACATGCAATTATAAGAAATAATAGAGATCCTGAGTAACTTTACTCAGTTTCCCTCAATGGTAATACCTTGCAAAACCGTAGTCAATATTACAACCAGGATATTAACATCAATACAATCCACTGCTCTTACTCAGATTTCCTGTTTTACTTGTACTCATCTGTGTATGTATTTAATTATATGAAATTTTATCATATATGTAGATGTGTATATATGTAACCACAATCAGATATATCCCAAAGATTTTGTCTTTTTTCCTAACAATTTTATAATTTTACATGTTATATATAAGTTCCATTATCCATTTTAAATTAATTTTGTAAGGTGAGAGATTTAGGTTCAAGTTTTTTTGTTTGCTTATGTGTTTTTGTCTATGGATGTCCAATTGATCTAGCACCATTTGTTGAAAAGATTATCCTTCTGCATTGACTTGCTTTTGTGCCTTTGTCAAAAATCAGCTGAGCATATCTGCGGGTCCCTATTCCTGGGCTCTCTATTCTGTTCCATTGATCTATAGGTCTATCTCCCTGCCAGTATTACCCTGTCTTAATTACTGCAGTTATATCTTAACCCTTACTATCAAAGAGTGATTCTTCTTACTTTATGTCTCTTTTTCAAGAGTGTGTTAACTATCCTTGGTACTATGCTTTTCCATATAAATTTCAGAATAAGTTTGTCTATGTCTACAAAAACCTTAGTGGGATTTTGGCAAGAATTGCATTAAACCTATAGGTCAATTTGGAGGGAATTGACATCTTTACTAAGTTGAACCTTCTAATACATGAACATATTATGTCTCTATTTAATTTTATTTCTTTTATTAGCATTTTGTAATTTTCAGCATTCAGATTTTTCATGTATTTTGTTAAATGTATACACAGTACTCATTTTCTTTGTAGCATTTGTAAATAATATTGTCTTTTTAATTTTGGTTTCCATATAACCTGTGTTACCATACAAAAACATCCTTTAACTTTCTTTTTTTTTTAAGATTTTATTTATTTATTTGAGAAAGCACAAGCAGGGGGAGCAGCAGAGGGAGAGGGAGAAGAAGGCTCCCCACTGAGCAGGGAGGCCATTGTGGGATCATGATCTGAGCTGAAGGCAGGGGCTTAACTGACTGAGCCACCCAGGCGCCCCCATCCTTTTACTTTCAACCTCCCTGTGTCGTTAAATGTGAAGTGAGTTTCTTCTCACTTCAATCACCATGTAATTGGCTTGTGTTTGTTTTTGTTTGCTTGTTTTAATCCACTCTGCCAATCTGCTTTTTTAATTGGTGTATTTACACCAATTACATTGAAGGTAATTCTTGATACATTTGAGCTTACGTATGCCATTTTAGCGTTTGTTTTTTGGTTTTCCTGTTTCTCCTTCCTCACCTTCCTGTGGGTTACATTTTTCAGAATGCCATCTTAATTTACTTTTCGGGTATTTGAGTTTATCCCTTTGTATAAAAATTGTTGTTCTAGATATTAAAATAAACATATGTGACTTACCACAATCTGCTGGTATCAACATTTTACCACTTCAAGTGAAGTATGGAAACCTTACTTCTGTTTAGGTCTCTTTGTCTTCCCCAATTTTTAATACTATTACCTCGAATATCAGATGTTTCAGTCATCAAATATGATTGTAAAAACTCATGGCAAGGATATTCTATTTACCCCAGTTTTTACCTATTCTAAGATTCTACTTTCCTTTCTAAAATTTCAAATTATTCTCCATTATCATATCTTCCTTTAGCCCTTTTTTATTCTTTTTAAAAGATTTTATTTATTTATTTGAGAGAGCACAAGCAGGGGGAGCAGCAGAGGGAGTGGGAGAAGCAGGCTCCTCGCTAAGCAGGGAGCCCAGTGTGGGACTCTATCCCAGGATTAGATAAGATTAAATAAAAAGATCATGACACTTCCAAAAGCCATTGTTAAAATGCTCAAAAACTGTGGATTTGTGGACAGTCTTCGGTAGTATCTCCTGGAATGCTCCCCACAGTTCTTTTTCATAGGTATTAGTTCCCATTTTACAGAAAAGTAATTTCTCCAAGATCTCATAGCTCAAAGGCATAATAAGGTATACTCAAAAGAAGAGAAAAAAACCAAACATTTTAAGCCAAATTTTCTGCCTGTAAAGCATGTGCCCTTAATCTCTCCAACATGAATGTGCTTTGGGGTAAAAATAAAAAAGCTATGGAAATTTTTTTACTAATGAACAAGAAATACCATATCAGATTAATGACCTACAATGACAGCACCAGAAAAAGAAAAAGACTTGAAGTTAGGAAAAGCCGGTTTGGGCCTATGTCCATCATTTATGAGCCCTGTAACCTTGAACAAGTAATTTCACCTGCTACATTAGTCCTTCTTTGGCAAACAAGAAACAACTTTGTAAGCAAATTACATATTTCTTTGCATACCAAATGACTAAAAACTTCCTGGCTTAAAATAATGCTCAACTACAGAACCCACGATCTTATAGGTCAGAAGTCTGGATGGTCTCTGCTTAATCGATGAAATCAAGTTGTTGACCGGTCTGTGGTCTTATGTGCAGTTTCTAGAGAAGAATGTGCTTTCAAGTTGATTGAGATTGTTGGTAAAATCCAGCTGCTAGCAGTTGTAGGCCTGAGGTCCAGGTTTTCTTGCTGGCTCTCTGCTTCTAGAGGCTGCCCACATTCTTATTCTGATTTGCTTACAAGGTTTTTGTGATGATGATCAAATGAAACCGACTGTACAAACAGTGGTGAGGAATGTGATCACTGCTTAAGGTTGCTGGGTTTAGAGGCCATCCCTCAACCTTCTTCCATAGAACCTGTCTAAACCACAGGTAATCCTCCCAGGAGGAGATTCTGAAGTCTCTTACGACAGATGTGTTAGTTGAGACTTTCTGGAGGGACAAAAACCGAGTTTTGTGCTGGACATATGTTTCCTGAGCAAAGTGGATCAGATGCCATGAAGTGCTTGGCACCGGTGGTGGGGAGGATTCTAACTGGCCATTCTGCAGTGAAGCGAAGGCAGCGAGGCTTGGAAAGGGCTAACCCCACAGCCGCGAAAGGGCATAGAAGTGGTGAAGGAGGCCTGAACGGAACCACAAGTGCAAATTCTGGAAGCCTACCCACCCCGACCCGAATGGCCAGGGCCCGTGAACCCAGGACCTCCCCCTCATCGCCCCCTGGCGGTGGGTACAGCTCCTCTCACATGGGGGACACTGGGCACACCCCCCACTGGTCCTTCCTCCGCAGAAGGTGCGAGTAGAGCCGCCCAGCCTGCGCCCTCTGGCGCTTCAAGCCCAGCCCCGCAGTTCCAGCTTCCTCGCGAGCTTCTCGGCTCACAGGTTGCATCCGACCGCGCTCCCGAGGCTGTGATTGGTCTCTACTGTTGCCACTGCCCCCATCCCCACCAATGCTGACTCCAGAAGCAGTGAATTTGCCCGCCTGCACGCTCGGTTGCGACCATCGCTAATGCTGACTCTGGGAGCAAAGAATTTGCCCGCTAGCGCACTTGTTCCTGCCTTGGAGAGAGGTAAAAGCTGTCTTCCGCCTTTATTGGGGGGCACTCCAAAGTGAGACGTGGTGGGTAAACCAGTTTGGGCTGCTGTGGGTGAGATTGGGAGGCCTAGGTGTTGGGGAAGTGGCTATCCGTCCCTCGTCCCTCGATGTCCCGGGGACAGTCGCTGTAGGTAATAGGTCTCTACGGGCACAGAACAGAGCATCCTGGCCCCCGGGGGTCCCTGGACACTCTGTCCTTACCCCCATTATTACTGAACCGGGTCCTTGGGGGTCTCCAAGCAATAGCAATTGACAAGAGGCCAGCGGAGTTCGAGGCCAGGCTTGACTGGGGCTTATGCTCCAGCACAAGGGAGACAGCACAAAGAAGAGAATCCTCAGGCTGACTCCCTGGGGAGAGGTCAGGGAGAATTTTTTAAAGAAACTTAGGTGGAAAAGGGTGACTCCAAGCACATAGAGGCAGGAATTTATTAGCACCTGTGCACTTAAAGGTTCTGCCTCTTCGTGCCTCACGTGTCTAATTAACATGTTAAATCTCCACCCCGGGCATGATTTTTAGTATCATAATAAGGAAAAAAGTCAATGAAGAGACAGCGATGGGGTCCACCTTGGCGCAGACTGGTTTGATCTTCCCCAGTCTTGGTAGCGCAGCCCTCTCTTGGGTAAGCGTCCTGCCTCCGCATTCCTGCTAGACTTCTCTCCACCCAAGGGGCATAAGGTTTCAGCTATCAAGGAATGCTGGGCTTCTCCCTCAGGATTGAGGGGACCCGACCCCAGTCTCTACTCTGTCTCGGGTTGGCGGGCTGTCCATTGTTTCAGCTTCTCATTCTGTATTGAGATTGGAGTAGTGCGGTGGAAAGAAAATGGATGTGTGGCTACTGGGGAAGTAAACGTAAGGCATCGTAGGAAGACTGAGCGAGCCTCCGCTCCTCCCTGCTCACACCGCCTTTGATGGGCGCCTAGGATGGGCATTGAGCCTGGCTCTGTTTCAGAGGAGGGAGGGAGGTGGGTTTGGGGAGTGAGCCTAGACCCTCCCGAGTGTCCCCAGGGAACAGCTAGACAAAGAGACACAGGGACAACCTTCCAAGTTCGAACTCCCATCTCACTCTCCGGTTCTTTCTCCCTAAGAATCTTTTGCTCCCGGGTCCGTGCCAATAACCTGCCTGCCTGTCTCCCCGCCAATTCCCTGCAATGGGCAATAACTGCTTTGGCTTTAAGAAATGGCTGATTCAGCGGCTGCGTCCTCTGCCCACCCTGCTTATCGTCCCTGCCCTCATGCCCCAGAGCAAGAGCAAAGACTACCGCGTCGTGGTGCTTGGCGACGCTGGCGTGGGCAAGAGCGCGCGGGTGCAGAAGTGGGTGCGTGGCCACTTCCGCGATGCGTACCTGCCAACCATCGAAGATACCGACTGCCAGGTGCTGAGCTCCAAGCACGGTGTCGGGGCGCTGCGCAGCACCGACAGCACGGGCAGCCACCGCTACCCGGGTCTGCAGCGCCTCGCCATTGCCAGGGGCCCTGCTTTCATCCTGGTTTACTCAGGCGCCAAGAAGCAAACCCTGGAGGAGCTGAAGCCTTTCTATGAGCTGATCCGCAAAGTCAAAGGCAACACCTTGCAGAAGTACCCTATCGTGCTGGTGGGCAACGAATGCCAAGAAAGCCACTGGGAGTCGCCGGTAAGTGACCGCGCCACATGCGCCTGCGCGTTGGAGTGGCATTGCGCCTTCTTGGAGACCTCCGCTAAGATGGATAGCAGTGTGCAGGAGCTATTTTGCACGGCGCCGAACCACGAGAAGAAGCCTGCCCCCTGCCTCCGCCATCCCCAGAAGAAATCCCAGATACCCAAGACCGCGGAGAAGCTGCTTAGCAAGTGCATCATCATGTGAGCCCCGGGGTCTTAGGATCCTGACCTCCTTCCCCCTCAGTGTGCAGAAAACAGGGAGCGGTCCCAGTGTAACGTGTTACCTGTGCGTGAACGACTTCTGTGCCGCGGTTTAGGTAATAACTAGACGCCAGCAAATGACCCTTGTAAGTTGATAGCTTTCCTTTTTCCCATCCAAGAGAATTCAGATTGCTAAAGCTCTAACACTGGAGGAGGAGGACAGGGAAAAAAGGAGCGCTGTGCATTTAGAGACTACTTGTATAGACTTTAGAGATTAATACTTGAAAAAGAGAATGAAATGCTGAAATGAATTGAAAGAGGCCACTGCTCTTCTTGTAACTCTAATTATCGTGTGTCATTTTAAAACACTCCAAGTCCTATAAAGTCGCCATTGTGTATTTAATTGTTAAAAAAAAGTGTTTTTGCAACAACACCTGGCAGATGACTTTTAGATAGATATGTTAAGCAAGGTAAATAAATGGATAATCTGTAGCTGAGCATTGAGGCTGGGGGCAGAGAAAATAGGGAAAGTGGAACTTGCTTACTAAATATGTGCTGATTATTTCTGAAGTCATTTAAAAATGTTCGGGTATTCTGTGTAGTTTTTGTGACTCAATAAAGCTTTTCCTGCATGCAATCAGCTTTATAATTTCTTTTTCACTGGACAACAACAAAAATACGCATTGCATTAAAATTTCAGCCCCATCTGGGTAAGGTTTCTAATAAGAACTTCACACAGGGACACTCATTCCCTCCTGAAATTAGCCAGTGGGGGCAGGGGTGCAGTTTAGGGGTCCCTGCGATGCACAGCTGGTCTCTATCCATAACCATTCGTGGGCTGACATCTGAAAGAACTCCAGGCATCTCTGAAGAGGATACTCCTTGTGCTGCTGTCTTGGAGATGGTGGTGGAAAGCAAGCCTCAGCCTTCGGCTGCCTCAAAGTCTTCTCTCAAGAAATGCTAGATCTTGGGCGCCTTGGTGGCTCAGTCGTTAAGCGTCTGCCTTGGCTCAGGTCATGATCCCAGGACAAGACCCGTATCGGGCTCCCAGCTCTGCGGGAAGCCTGCTTCTCCCTCTGCCACTCCCCCTGCTTGTGTTCCCTCTCTCGCTGTATCTCTCTCTGCCAAATAAATAAATAAAATCTTAAAAAAAAAAAGAAAAAGAAAAAGAAATGCTAGATCTGGGGAGTGGGGAGGGGGATGGAAAGTAGGGGGAGAAATGGTGGAGTGTGAAATCTGAGAAATTCCTCCTTAAGGGAGTTTTTTAAAAGATTAATTTTATATTTGAACATAATTTTTTGAGTAAGGGAATACATACCTATACATATCTTTTTGAGGTTTTTTTTAATTGGGGGAAGGAGGTTCTTAATTTGGTGACTTTTTTTGCCATGAAATATTTATTATTGAACAAATATTGAATAACTTTGTGTTTTTTAAAAAAAATTGGGGGGCACCTGGGTGGCTCAGTCGTTAAGCGTCTGCCTTCGGCTCAGGTCATGATCCCAGGGTCCTAGGATCGAGTCCCACATTGGGCTCCCTCCTCAGCGGGGAGTCTGCTTCTCCCTTTCCCACTCCCCCTGCTTGTGTTCCTGCTCTTGCTGTCTCTCTCTCTCTGTAAAATAAATGAAAAAAAAATCTTTAAAAAAATTGGTTTAGGGCAGAATCTTGAGGAACACAAGCAAGTTAGAAAGCTACTGACCTACAGGAAACTACAAAGGACACTTAGAAGTGACCAAATGAGGAAATTCACAATGTGCAGTAGTACATGCTGAAGGAGAAATGAGTTTCAAGGAAAAGCATGTAATGTACTCTATCATAGCAAACATTTCTTAAAAATAGAATAAGATGAGGATTAGAAAGTGTTGCTCACATTTAGCAGTTAGGAGATTTCTGATTCCAGCAAAGCTAGAGTAGCCCCCCTATTTCCTCCCAGGTACTACTTCTTACAACTAAAATAATTCTGGACATAACACAATGAGCAAAGGAAAATACTTAAAGGTGAAAAGAAGTGAACTGCCTAGGAACCTGGGGATGTGAGGAACAACATGATGGTGATTTGAGTTTTCTTATTGTCTCCCATCCATCCAGGACAAGACATTGCAGCACGCCTCCAGGTTAGAGCTGCCAACAGGCACAGACCAAAAGCACCAAAAAGGGGCACATTGTCCCTAGCCAAAGCACCAGGAAAAGAATGGTTTAATAATAGAAAACCTTTTTGGTAATATGTACCCAAACATTAAACGCCATCAGCCAAACCCCTGCTCTTCTTCCTAATCTACCCTAGGGCAGCAGATCCCCCAACCCTTTCCCCACTGACAGAGTGATGTCCATGGGGCCAAGCAGGGAGTTCATGCTCTCAGTCCTCGTGCAGGGTTCTGTTGGCAGGTGCTGGGCAGGGAGCTGAGCCTCCATCTCCACCTGTCAGCAGGGACGCTGAATGAGGTGGTGTGGAACAGAGCAAGTCAACGGTCTAGTCCTCCCCCAGCACACCCCCACCTTCATGAGTCTCTGCTCCCTTGCCCATAATCAAAAGTCAGGGACACAATGATCTCTTAGGTCTCTCCCAAAAAATCCTACGTGAGAAACTTTACGTATTACTACTGGATAGGAGCAAGGAGGATATAAATCATTCTAACCATTCTTTGAGCTAATAGTGTTATCCAAAGGAGCTAGAATCTATAGCTTCTATTTTTGCATATCCAACATCATAGCCTCTGGCCTTATGTGATGTCTGTACTTGAAATGTGGCTAGTCCAAAGTGAGATATATTGCAAGTATAAAATACACTCTGGACTTAACTACAGAAAGAGTGAATGTAGACTAGCTCATATTTTTTTAATATTTATTACATGTTGAAGTGATAATATTTTAGATAGTGTGGGTTAAATGAAATGTATTATTTAAATTAATTTGGTGTTTCTTTCTACTTTTTAAATTTTATTTTTAGGTAATCACCACACCCAAAATGGGGCTTGAACTCACAATCCTGAGACCAAGGGTCGCGTGTTTTACTGACTGAGCCATCCAGGCACCCCTCTTTCTACTTCCTTAAATGTGGCTACCAGAGGGGTGTCTGGGTGGCAGAGTCCAGTTAAGTGTCTGATCTTGGTTTTGACTCAGGTAGAGATCTCAGGGTTGTGAGATCAGGCTCCACGCTCAGCGCCGAGTCTGCTTAAGACTCCCTCTCCCTCTGCACTTCCCGCCCCCCTCCCCCCCACAGCTCGTGCTCTCTCACTCTAAAACAAATAAATCTTTAAAAACAATGTGGCTACCAGAATACTTAAAATTATATTTGTAGCTCATCTTTATGTCCTACATTATGTTCTGACTAGGCAATGCTGATGTATGTTCAGAGTGGCTATCAGAACTAATTTTTTTTTTTCAATTTGAATTCAATTAGCCAACATATAGTACATCATTAGAATGAATTTCTAATTTGAATTTGATTACATACATAGCCAGGATCAACAATCAAGTGTCGAAAAATGTTAGCATATATATAAAATAATATGTGTTGTCAGATGTCTAAGTAACTTCATGAAATTCAACAGAAATGTAACAAAATCCACTGAGATGTATTTGCATATAAATTAATTTGAATAGTACATCTATCAGCTACATTTATAAACCCCGGGCCCAGGGGCCCAGAGCTTGGAAAAATAAATCAGACTGTGATTTCAGTGAGTTGGTGAGGATTAAAATAAATGAAAACTGAAAATATGCCCACTGCCTTGATGATGTTTTCCCAGGTTACTGGGATACCAGGATACTGACAACCCTGCTATCCATTTGACACTGAGAAGTGGAAAGTGGAAGAAAGAAACCTGATGTGGGATAACACAATTTTGTAAACTGAGATCCAATACATTTAGCTATTTAACACTAGTATTATGGATCTATGGTGGTGTATTCATAGACATCATCCATTTTGTCCTCCAGGTGAATAAATGTGGCCTGGAAAGGATCTCACAGACTCTGAATAGCATTAGAATTCTTTTTCTGCCTCCAAATATCCTTCCCAGTATCCTCTGTGAGCACATCACAGCCACATGCCCGTTCCCAACCAGCCTGGATGATTTGCTGCCCACCAAACATCCTAGGTAGTTGTTCCTTTGCTCTTTCTTCACACAAGGTACTTTTTCTTCCATTTTCTGCCTACCAAAATTTTATTCATCCTTCAAAATCCAGCCCAAATTCCAAAGGCCACTCCCCCTGAAGTCTTCCCTATTTTTCAGTGACCATTCACAAATGTTATTAAGAGTTGGCAATATGCCGGCTCTGTGCTGCACCCCTGGGTACAGAGTCCCTGCCTTCAAGAAGCTCCTAATCCAACACAGGAGACCGGGAAGAAGAGAAGAATGCACAGCAGTCTGTGACTGGTGTGGTAAGATGGGTGCATTCTCCACCCTGCTATCAGATTGACCTTTGAAAAATGCAGTTTGATTGCATTGCTGCTTTTTTCCAGGGCCATCATTTGCCAGATTGTCTGACAAATGTGCACAAAACTATGTGGATAAAGACGTATGTTACAGCCTTGCCCAGTCTACCCAGGTGTGAATTTCATTTCTGCCACTTACTGTTTGTAGAGGAAGTACTGATGTTCTCAAGGCATTGTTCTCCTCAAATGTAAAATGGGGCTGATAATACTACCCAGGATGATTGTATTAAATGAGTTAATACACATAAAGCACTTAGAATAGGGCCTGGCACATTATAAGCAATCGATAAATATTAGCTTTTGCTAGTATTAACAAAAGATTGGAAATTACCTCAATGACTTTCAATATGGGTTCAGCTATATTAAAATAACAAGGTTTATATGGGCCAATACATATTGTCTCCAAGATTTATTTTAAATTTGCTCTCATTTGAGGGTTGGTGTATGTATGTGTCTTGTGTGGTTATATATACATAATAGAAAAATTCTTCTAGAAGGATATTGAAGTAATTGATAATTGGCATTGGCTTTGAGGACCAGAATGGCCACTTTTCACTTTATAACCTTTAATGCAGTATGAATTAGATTACCATGTATTTATATTACTTTTCTAATTATTGGGGAAAAAAAACAAGTTAATTTCCTCATGAGTCCCAGCAGGAAAGAACAGAGTCGGGGCTAGAATCCAAATTTTCTGACACCAACCCCAGTGCTCTTTCAATTTTATTCAACATTAAATAATCCCAGGGAGGAACCCCCTGGTCTAATTGAGAGAAAATAACTACAAATGTATTGTACTTCCAACATATGGCATTTAACAGACAAGGAATAGAGGAAGCTCGGAGAGGTTAAATAAGTAACCTAAAGTCACACGCTCAGGTCACTGGAGCTGGGATTCTCTCCCAGATCCACCTAATATGTCACCCTAAGATGGACCCAGAATCAACAAATATGGGTTTAACCCTGTGTCTTTCCTTCTTTCCTTCTTTGCTTTTTTGCTGCTCCCAACCTTGTGAGTTGTGTGAATGAAATCAAGGAACACCTGTGAAAGCCAAGTGCACACAGCCTGGCACACAGTAAGTCCTCAGTCGCTTCGTTGAAGTGGACTGATGCTACCTTCTCTACCTCTCCTAGACCTTTCCTCCATGGTTAATGCAAATGTCTCTCTACCCAACACCTACCACCGCTGGACTCTTGGAGATTATGTTTGCCTGATATTTGTAGGAGAAGCACATCTAAAAAATTCCATTTCTGAAAGCTCCATCCTCAGGTGTGGGAGGTAACTAGCCTGCCACATTAATGCATGTCCTGTTTACTCCTTTTGCTCTGAAAGTGCCTATAACCTCTTTGTAAAGGTAGTCATTAGTACAGAGTGAGAGAGAAAAAGAGATTCAGAGAGAAATTACTGATAATTGCAGTCCTCTCTCTACAGTCCTCTATTGGTGTGTTTTCTTCTCTCTGCGACCTGGAGCTGAACACTGTGAAATGTATTTGTTCCCAGTGGAATTGAAATGGGAATTAAGTAGTGCAATGGGCCTGGGCTATTTGAGGACAAGGCAGCTGGTCACATGTTTGGAATTGTTGCTTGCAAATGCCCACCCGAGTGAAAATGCCTCCCGTCCTGCTGGTCTTTATGGTGCTAACTTCGACATCAGCTCTGTTATTCTTAGCTAGCCGGCAGGCTCTGAAAACATCAGTGGACTGTAGGTTTTTCTCATCCGTAAAATGAGAGGATCTCAGACCCAAGGTCCACAGCCAGCAGGTAGGGAGTCTAAGTGGTGGCATAGAGGAAGATTATGCCCAATCTAGAGGAAACTGCCGCTACTCAGTTCTATGGGGAAAGGTGGACCCAGTATTATAAAACTTTGCTGATTTTTATTGGGAATCTAACAATTCTTAAATATTGGCAACCAATTAGAAATTGTTCATAAAAAATTTTATTTGGGTCTAATTATGTCAGGACTGCCAGCCACCAGTTAGAGACCTCAGGCTAGAGAATATGGAAAGTTCCTTACTATTCAGAAATATTGTGATGTCTTCATTATCATCTAGGGGAATAAAAAAGTACAGAAGCTCTTGATTGAGCCCACTTCTATTTTGTAGAAGTGTTGCGATTTATCCTTTCTAACCCCAGTTTCTTTACCTGGAAAATGACAATACAAGTAGCCCCTTCACATCACTGGGCTATGTGAAGTGTGTTTGAAACTGTAAATGTAACACAGATAGGGGATAATTAGGATTATTGTTTAAAGATGGAAGATGGTAACAATCCAGGGGTAAAAAAAAAAAATTGCTGAAGTTTATGAAAGGAGGAATCCATACTGGACCCTCAACTAAGTGTGGTGGCAGAGCCTCATGGTCAAGAGCATGGACTCTGGGGTCAGACCTTCTGAATTTGAACTCAGGCTCTCCTGCCTACTAATCATGTGAATTTGGCCAAGTGTCTTTGTTTCCTCATTAGCAAAATGAGGATAATTATAGCTCTTCCCTCGGTGTTGATATGCATATGCCTCAAGTGAGCCCCAATGATTCCCACCTCATCGTGTTTACAGTTTTGTAGAATCCCCTCTTCTTGAGTGGGGTCAGAGAAAGGGGTCTGTGACTTGCTCCTAACCAATAGAATATGACAAAGGTAATGGGATGTCATTGTTGTAATTACGTTACACTTCATAAGACTGTATCTTGACAGACTAGGGCTGGAGCTTTTGAGTGAGCTCAGTGAAGTAAGGAGCCATGTTGGAGAAGCCCACAAGGCTAGGAGCTGGGAGTAGCCTCCAGAAGTGTGGGTGTCGTATAGGACCTGTAGGACCTGAGGACAGTCTCCAGCCAATAGCCAGCAAAAACCTGGGGCCCACAGTGATACAGATACGAGATGAATTCTACCAACAACCTGAATGACCTTAGAAACAGATTCTTCCCCAGATGACTCTCCAAATGAGAACGCAACCAGCTGACACCTGATTGCAGCCTGGTTAAGACTCTGAGTAGAGGACCCAGTTATGCTGTGCCTGGACTCCTGACCCACAGAAACTGTGAAATAATAGATATGTATTATTTTAAGCTGCTATGTTTGTGATCATTTGCTACACAGCAGTAGAAAATGAATAGACTCACTTATATTGTTGTTATACATATTACATGAGTTAATATTTTAAAATGCTTTCATTTCAATGATATAAAAGTATTAACATATTCTACATGACCACTTCATTATCAAATACTTGAGTGCTAGACTTTTTGCCCCTGTTTATGACTGTCCTGGAGATATGTGTTACTCCTTTGATTCTCTGAAACTCATGAACACTTTATATAGAAGATCCTTCTCTTGTCCTCATTTGGTAATACCACACTCACCACCCATACTCCCACCAAGAATTTCTGAGAGCCTCCTTGGGTTATAACCATGCACAAACTGGTCAGTCCCACTTGGCGTCTGCCAAGTTCTTCCAGAGCTGCTCAACCCCCCCAATAGCAAGGTCCAAAGCCAAGTTCACATGATGCTGTTCCCAACGCTGGAGAATGTCAGGGCTTCATGAAGAAGTGGGGATAATTGCCTTGTCTCAAACTCTATGCACTTTCATCACCTGATCCCCAAAGTGGCATGGCTATTCCAAGAGTCTCACCAAAACTCTTATGAAAACAGAGTTTTCGCCTCTAGCCCGAAACCATAGCTCAATAACAGGCCTGAAACTTTTCCTCTTCCTTGAAACCCACTCACTCACATCTCTTCTTTGCCTAACTCAGTTTAACCCTACTGCCTCATGTAAACCTTCCCCGATTGTCCAGACTGGGTTATATCTCCATTGTAAGTTCCCACCACACCCTGTCATTTCCCTTTGCATTATTATTTTTTAATGGTTTTCCAAGCAGTTAGAATATAAGATGATGAGCATGAAGTCATGTGTGGCTTTTGCTCCCTGATGTATCCTAAAGTCTAGCACAATGCCTGGAACTTAATGGGTGCTGAATAAATACATGCTAATGAAGGAAGTCACATTTTACAGAGAACATTGAGGCTCGGAAAGGTTAAGCATCTTCCCAAGGCACAGAGCTAGTAAGGGGCAGAACTAAGATTCAAGCCCAGATTTGCCCAATTCCAAAAGTCCTGATCTTCTAACCACCATAACCAAGAGCAGAGCTCCATGTTCTACTTGCCAAGTTCACTTTCCCAAGGAAGAGCTCAAGTCAAACAAATCTGAAGGTGGGATTTTATTCTTAAGTCAGAATAAGAAACTGACTTTTCTGTGCAGATCAAAAATAAAAACTAAATATACGCTTGGAAAGGCAATTGTTCCATTGTTGCCAGAAACTTGTCATTTTGTGGTTGGCTTCATCAGAACTGAAGCAGAAAATTTCCTGGGGTATCAGATCCTAGTAACAGACCAATTTCCCAGGAGAATCAGAAAGGAAAGTTCCCAAGTAAACTTCTTACCTCCCCAGAACATAGTGGAGAAGGATGGTGTCATCAAAGGGACTTGGAATTGCTACATGAAGACAGGTTAGGAATTTGAGGAGGTCATGGCAAGAAGGTTCTAGATCCTGGAGTAAAGTGAGCCACCCAATGGGGCCCTAATCCAAAGGGAGGTATTTGAAAAAAACACCATGAAGTTATTAATAACCAATATATGTATTGGGCTCTCCATCCCTCCTCATCTATCCATCCATCCCTATCCATCCATCCATCTGTCAAATATTTAGTGGGGGCCTACTAGATCCAAGAACTTGTTTAGGTGCTGAGGATATAGAAACGAATGCAACAGATTGAGCTCTTGCCCACATGGAACATACATTCTAGTGGGGTGGAGGGTGGGGGAAGGGGACAATGAACAAATACATAGATATTATATAATATAACCTCAGACAGCGATAAGTGCTATGAAGAGAAATAACCCAGGATGAGGGGACCACGTGTGACAGGGGAGCTTTTTGGATAACACGGACAGGACACTTTGTTAAGCACGGGACTGAAAACATGATTGCGTGTGATTCTATCCTTTGAAGTGCATACTAGTACTCCTACAGAAGAGGAAACTGGATAGTAGTTAACTCACTTATGTGTCCAAGAGTCGGACTCAAACCCAAACCCACCTGATGCCAAAGCCTGCATTCTTGGCGCTTACGCTTTCCAGTCCCAGGGATCTTGGCTGGTCTGAGCTGAGCCAGATAAGGCCTGGTTTGTTGCTATTATGTTTGCTCTAACACAAATATTTATGAAGCTTGTATGATGTATGAGACTCTGTGCCAGGCTCTGGAAAACAGACTCTGTCCCTGCTCTAAAGGGAGCATGCAGTCTGGTCAGAATGCGGGCAATTAGCCAAACACTCAGAAGACAGCCCACTAAACCCCGGGCCTGCAGTAAGGGCCTGTGCAAGGGCAGGGCATGGGAGCAGAACCTCGTGGCCCCACCCCACAACCTCGCCGCCCTCCCTGCGCAGCCCTGCCTTCCTCTGGATCCCTTCCCCTTTCTCTCTCTCTCTCATGCTCCACCCAGCAGCAGCGCACCCAGCTTGTTCTTGCCTCAGACCTTTGACTGCGTCACCTTCTGTTCCTTACCATGTTTTATTTTCCAGAGTTATTGCTGTCTACAAGTCTAGCGTAGAACCTTTGCTTCCGTGTTTACGTACTATGGCCTCCGCTTGAACAGCAACTCCTCGAAAGCAGAGGGTTTGTTTTGTTTTATTCGCTATTATCTTCCAGGCACCTTGCAACAGTGCCTGACACAACACAGACCCTTCATAAATGTAGGCTGAGTATTTGGATGAAGGAAATAATGTACAAATGACTTTCTGTGCTTGATATGTCGGGGACTCGGTAAAACCACAAATGTCTGGGCCTCACCCTGGAGGGCTAGAGCCACTAGTTTTGGAGCATCTGAAGTCTTCAAATGCAGAATAGTTAATTCTGAGGTATAAGAGCCAATTGTTAAATACTGAGAAATTTTTTGTTGCTCAACACAGCCCTTGTTAAAAATTAGAGTATGTAGAACCACAATTAAATATATTGTCTAATTATATTCAACATAAGTACTCAAAGCCGGAATACTCAAAATTCATCACTATAATTCCTAATCGTGTTACTATATTGTACTATTATCTGTGTTCTTAAGTGTTTTCTGTTGATTATGTCTCATGGTGGAAGCGCTCTGTGTGATCGTGTCTCATGGTGGAAG
>NW_023270447.1:39055325-39177620 GCF_011800145.1 Mirounga leonina
CGTGTCTCATGGTGGAAGCGCTCTGTGTGATCGTGTCTCATGGTGGACGTGCTCTATGTTATGTGCTATTGCACATGTGTACCAGCTCTGCGCACAGTGATGTCTCCTTGGTAGCTTGAAAATGGCCACCATGGGAGTATTTACACCACAAAAATTGCCAAACACTATACATCAGCGCTTGGTCTCTCTGGAGAGCCAGCTGTTGAACATTTACCAGCATAGCAGTAGACACACTCAAGTATGACAACCACTGATGGAGGGAGAAGAGAGTGGATTCAGATCAGCCGTGCCAGTCACTAGCTGTGTGACCTGAGTAGTTAGTAAACCTCTCTGAGCCTAACTTTCCTTAACTCTAGACTGGAGCTGATTGTATCTTTCTCCTTCCCTGGCCCTTCCTGTCCCTGCCTGAGTCTAACTCAGAGGAAGAGAAAATGAAGGTAAAGAAATCATTCCTATGCTTGTCATAGGAGAGGCCCTCAGGAAAAGTCCTGTAGCTGCTCTGGGGAGCTGAAGGGAGTCTTTCCCTGAGGGGGGACTCTCTTGCTGGGTACTGAAATATGCAAACGTATTAGGTAGGCAAAGGGGGGGCAGGGGAAAGGTGTTCCTGTCAGAGTCACTGGAAAGAAACCTGAAGGAGAAAGACAGGGCATGACACTTTGGGATACTGTGGGTGCTTCCATTAGGCTAGAACAGTAGTTCTCACACTTTTAAGAGTGGGACCTCTTTACAAAGCTAAAAATTATTGAGGATCCCTAAAAGGTTTTGTTTATGTGGGATATATCCGTTGGTATTTATGGTGTTGAGTCAAAACTTTGAAAAATTTAAAAGATGTATTTATTGATGTAAAATAAGAATAATAAACCTATTGTGTACTCACACAAATAACATCTTTTGTGAAAAATAAATGTCTTTTCTAAAGCAAAAACTATTTCATGAGGACATATATATGTATGTATATGTATGTATGTATATGTATATGCATGTAGATATATATGTCATATGTATATATGTGTGTGTGCACATACACACAAATTTTTTTTTAAAATTTTATTTTTTTGTTTTTACAGATTTTATTTATACACGCAGAATAATTTTATTTCTTTATTTGAGAGAAAGAGACAGTGTGAGCAAGAGAGCACAAGCAGGGGGAGCAGCAGAGGGAGAGGGAGGAGCAGGCTCCCCACTGAGCAGGGAGCCCGATGTGGGGCTCTGTCTCAGGCCCCCCGAGATCATGACCTGAGCCGAAGGCAGCCGCTTAACCGATGGCTCCACCACACACAAATTTTTAAACATTTCTTTAAACAACCACATACTTGGTTGATTGAAATATAATGTAATTTAAGTAATTTGCTACTGTTGGCTATTTTCTTTGGTTCCTGTTTTGTTTTTGTAGTTGCAGCTATTGCTATAGGGAACCGTTTCATACATTAACCTTAGTCCTCGTTGTGGGGGATCCGAGTAAAATTCCTAAGAATGAAATTACAACATTAAGGAAGTATTACCATTCTTAAGGTCCTGGATCTGTATTTCTAAATTGCTTTCTGGAAAGACTACACCAATTTGCATATCTACCAGCCCTGGGCAAAAGTTCTACTAATGGATCGCATATTTTGCATCAGCTTGTAAGCATCTAGCCTTGAATTAGGTCGATTCTGCCAGACCACAGTATCACATTGGATTTCAAATATTTTGACTTGGATTATGTATTAGATCAGGACAGCTCTTTCTTGAAACCAGGTTGGCGCAGTGGACGGGGGATTAGATAAGTAACTGTTTATGTTGTGGGAGTAGAAATGAGGGCTGACGTCATCAAGTTCATGGCCTGACAGAAAGGGATGCAGCTTGGAGAAAACTAAAGAAATGGGAAGAGGTCTGACTTTTCAGACGCCTTATTGTTAAATCAGCTTCAGCATAAGCAATCCTGATTATTTGGGGCCTGATGACCCTGAATTTTTATCCTTTTTCTGTCTCCTCCTGATGAGCAGGGATTTGACCAACTCACTTTTCATTAACACCTCTAGCAGAGGACTGGAAGAGGGAATAAAAGGAAAAGAAAATCAAAACCTCCCAGGCTTCTTCTTTGATTGGTGGGAAGATAAAATTAGAAAGTAAGTGAACACCCTCACAATCCCTGCTCTTTTTGATCCCCAAATCACAGAAAATTGAAAGATTGTCTTAGAAATGATTGGGAAGGTTTTTCTTTCGGTTCAAAAGATGCCTGATTTTTCTAGCTCTGGATAGTATGTCTCATCTCTTTTTAAACCTTTAGCATACAGAAGGTTTCCTGTCTCTCCAAGAGACTCTCAGGATTTTGTCCTATCTCAGAGCACTCATCCTCACTGCCAGGCCCAGTTTGCTTATCTGCATGATGAGTAGGAGGGGGTACATTAATCCAAGCTAAGTGCCCTCTTGCAGGGGGGCAGTAAAAATTGTAGGGCCCTCTCTCGTTGGCATTTCCTATGGGCAAACTACAGTTCCTTCCCATGACAGCGATGCGATTCTAAGTGCTCCTCAAACTTTATCATAGTCCAAATGAGGACAGGTACTGTTAATAGTGCCACAGTTTACAGATAAGGAAACTGAGACACAGAAGTTTTAGTAAGTTGGCCAAGGTCTCACACACAGTAACTTGAGGAGATGCATTTCCAACCAAGTCAGCCCTGGCCTCAAAGTGATTGCTCTCAAAACACCATGCTGTATTACCTCCATCAGAAAGCTTTTCTCAATGAGACCCTGGAGGGTTCAATCCTGCTGACTCTGCTTCCCGATATTAACCCCTTTAAACAGGTCTGGCTGGCTCGCCTCGAGCTGAAAATGGGAGCACAAGCATCATACCTCACTGCAGTATAAATTAAAGTGCTTGTTAAATAACTTGATTCATTTATTGGCCTTTGCTAGGAAAGTTTACTCGCTTTCCCCACGCCTCAGTTTATGTATCTGTCAAATGATCATGAAAATAGTATCTAGTTCAGGACATTGTTGTGAAAATCAAATGAGTTGATACATATACGTGAAGTGCTCAGAATGGTATCTGGCAGAGTGAAACTACTCTTTAAGTGCTGTTAATATCATCACGTTATGTTATATTATACACTACAACTCTATGCCAGGCACTGTGCAAAGCATTGGAGAAAAAGGACTAAAGACAGGTGGGTTCTTCTCTTCAGGTCTAGTGAGGGAATTATTTTGAACAAGTAATGACAAAAGGTAAATGTTGGGGCTGTTTTGTCCTTACTCTCTGTATTGTCTCCTCTGTTTTCTTCACTACCCAACCCTCCCCCTCCATCGAATCCATGAACAAGGCCTACAGGCTCCAGGTCTAAAATATACCCCAGTCTCTTCAATTCCACTAATACTACCCTCTATGGAACCACCACAATTGCCATCTTGCCTCCTGTAGAAGTCTCTGGAAGTTCTCTTCTCATGTGCTCTCTCCGTCACCTCTACTAGCCATTCTCCTGCGTCATCTTGTTAAAATCTAAATGTAAATTTAAATGCTCCAGTGGCTTCCATTTATACTTAATATCTGAGCCCCTTACCCATGGTTGATGATGCTCTAGATAACCCGCCCCAGCCTCCTCTCTGACTCATGGTATACTTCTCTGTCCCAGTCACAGTGCCTTAGGACCCAGGTCTTCTTTTTGCTCCTGAGTTTACAAAGCTCACCCCTGCCACACACAGCTCAGGTTTCCTAAGAGGTGATGAAATCAATGCATTCTGCCCTCTCCCATGCGACCGCCACCCTCCAGAGAGCCTGGTGTTCCCTATCCCATTATCCTTTTATTGCCTTCTAGAAAAAGCACAATAAGCAATTATCTTGCTTGTTCACTCTCTGTCTCCCCACTGCTAGAATGTGAGATTCATGGGATCAGGACCTCTGCCTTTCATTTCACAACTATCTCCTGCATCTAGAACAGTGCCGGGCACATGGTAGACACTCAATAAATATCTGTGATTTGGATGACTGACATTAACTTAAACTGAATCCTAAAAGAAGGATGAGACTTAACCACAATGAGGATCGAGAGTCCTTGAGGCAGGAGAACAGTATGTTCAAAGGTCTTGCTTGGAAGAGTATGGTATCAGGTGAACTACAAAGAAGGCAAATGCAGCTGGAGTACAAAGAGCAAAGGAGGGCATGGTAGGAGATGAACCTGGCAAATGAGTAGGGCCAGAACATGCTGAGCCCTATAAGTCATGCTAAAGGTTGTAGACTTTTGTAAGGGCAATAGAAACCTCTTTTTTTTTAAAGGTTTTTTTTTTCTTTATTTATTTGACAGAGAGAAACACAGCGAGAGAGGGAACACAAGCAGGGGGAGTGGGAGAGGGAGAAGCAGGCTCCCCGTGGAGCAGGGAGCCCGAAGCGGGGCTTGATCCCAGGACCCTGGGATCATGACCTGAGCCGAAGGCAGACGCTTAACAAATGAGCCACCCAGATGCCCCAATAGGAACCTCTTTTAAGACTTAAGCAACAGTTCAAGTTAGTGTTTTAAAAGAAGCTTCTATAACTAATGGGTGGGTTTAGAGTGGACACAACATCAGGTCATAACTCCCTTTCCCTTAACTCAAAATTAACAAAAATCCTGTGGGGTGAAAAATCACAGTATGATTATTTCCAAGCTGTAGATTAAAAAAGCAAAGGTTTGGGGCACCTGGGTGGCTCAGTCAGTTAAGTGTCAGACTCTTGATTTTGGCTCAGTTTGTGATCTCAGGGTCGTGAGATCAAGCCCTGCTTCAGGCTCCGCAGTCAGCAGGGAGTCTACTTCTCTCCTTCTCCTGCCCCTTCCCCACCCCCAACGTGTGCATGCTCTCTCTCTCTCTCAAATAAATAAATCTTTATAAATAAATTAATTAATAAGCAAGCAAAGGTTCTGAGAGCATAAACAAGTTGTTGATGGTCAAGTTGACTTTATTCTGGCCTCTCTTGGCTTGAAGGAGCCATGGACAAAGAAAACAGGGATGTGCTTGAGGAGATCGCCTGACTGCCCTCCGTGTCTCTCCTCCTCCCTGTTCTAAGGAGGGAGGGCAACAGGCACAACATGCATTTAGCACCTTTGCTTGTAATAAATTTTCTACTTCCACTTCCTTGTGAAAAGAGCATCATGAATCTTGTGTCTTCTTTTTTTTTTTTTTAAAGATTTTATTTATTCATTTGAGACAGAGATACAGAGCGAGAGAGAGAGAGCATGAGCAGGGAGAGAGGCAGAGGGAGAGGGAGAAGCAGGCTCCCCGCTGAGCCAGGAGCCCGATGTGGGGCTCGATCCCAGTACCCTGGGATCATGACCTGAGCCGAAGGCAGTCGTTTAACCATCTGAGCCACCCAGGCGCCCCGAATCTTGTGTCTTCAAGAGCTTCTCTGCTCCATGAATTTTAACAACCTTCTATAGTGTGGAAACTTGGCCTCTTGTTGTCCATGGTTAACTTTCAAATCTCAGATGAGCAGATCCATTAAACCACTGGGCTGTAAGAGCAATAAGGCCAGTCATCCATCTGCCTCAATGTAGGTCAGTCTTCTTCACCTGTAACTGACGAGTCCTCTGCTCTGGTTTGCTTCCACATCGCTCCTCCGCCCGCTGGACTCCCCCAGCATGGTGACAGTCCAGAACTGTGGCGGCTGTAGGGGGAGGGGAGGAGGGAGGCAACAGTTACTGCTTCTCTACTATGTGCCAGGCTTCAGGCAAGGTGCTGGACATGCCTGGTTTCATTTAATCCATCCACAGCAATCCCTTCCCTGTTTGGTTGATTAAGAGAACTAAATCGGGGCGCCTGGGTGGCTCAGTTGGTTAAGCGACTGCCTTCGGCTCAGGTCATGATCCTGGAGTCCCGGGATCGAGTCCTGCATCAGGCTCCCTGCTCGGCAGGGGGTCTGCTTCTCCCTCTGACCCTCCTCCCTCTCATGCTCTCTGTCTCTCATTCTCTCTCTCACAAATTAAATAAATAAAATCTTAAAAAAAAAAAAAAGAACTAAATCACGTTTTTGTTTTGTTTTTTGTTTTTTTTTTCAGGTAAAACCTACCAACATATTGGAATCAAAGTCAATATTCTCTTTTTGGACCATCCCCACACTGGCTCCAACCTCATTATTTCTCACATTGTGAGAACCACCTTACAGGTGTTTGTCTCAGCCTCGGGTTTTTCTCCCAATGATTCCCTGCTCCGTTACTACCAGGCTCATCTGACTGCAGCACACATCTGACCAGGTTTCTGCCCTACTCAGAAATATACCCTGCCCCCCGCCCCCATTGCCCATGGTTTACTGCCCAGTAAGGAACAAAACCAATCATGCTAGAAGTACAATAAAAGAAGAGGGCTGTTAGGGCAATGTGAGGGGGACAAGTCATGATCCTTCTGCTGGGGGAGGAGACACATGTCTCTTTAGCTTTTCCCTTTTTGCCTTCTGTATTGGGGTTTGGAAATAGCTCTTGTCCTCTGAGGCTAAGGGAGGGACGTCTGTTTCACAGACAGTGGCTGAGCTGGGTCTGGTGGGGGATCGAGGGATCTCTCTAAAAAAATGCGGCGCTATGAGCGAAGGCCTTGGAAGGTGCAAGCCGTGGCCCTGGCTGTCCCCAAGACACATAACTGGTAGTTACTGCCCCGTGGAATCTTGCTCTCAGGGCTCCAAGGAGCAACATAGCAACAAGCAGTGAGTTGTTACGGTCAGGCTGGCTGGGAGTTTATCTGATGCTAGTGCCCATGTGAACTGCATGATGATTTATGGAGCTCAATTTCTCCACCAGTATAGGCAAACAGATTTAGTAGCACAGTGAGGGAGCGCTTAGGGAAAAGCAGCCTCCCCACCCCCGCCATTGCCCCAGCTCCACCCCTGTGGAATACTGAAACACTGATTTGGATCGAGGCCATGGAAAATAAGGCCACAGGGCCAGGGCAGAGCTTCTGGTGTGACAAGGAAAATGATTCAAACAACAATAACAACCCTGGAATTCAAATGCCTTGGTGTGTCTTTAGCTTTTCCCTTTTTGCCTTTCATATTGGGCTTTGGAAATAGCTCTTCTCCTATGAGGCTAAGGGAGGGGTGTCTGTGTCCTGGGAAGGTAAAGTAGACACCACAAGGGTACCAATAAAGGGGCTCAGGGAAAGGGAGGCTTCATCTGTCTGCCGAGGCATTTCCTGTCTAGACTTAAAGCTAAAAGGGCAAAGAGAGTCTTTAACATTTTCCCAGCTCTGCTCATTGGGACCAAGGGCTCCAGAGAGGGATTAGGTCTAAGTCATAGCTAGTAATAAAGAGGGTCCACTTTCCCAGGCTCCTTCTCTATGTATGTTGCTTTCATGAAATTTGGCAGCTTAAGGTCAATGCATTTGATTTATCCTTGAGGGTAGATTAGTCCCAAAGTTTAGAGTTGCTATGCCCCAGGGCCACACAGAGAAGAAACAAGGGGGACTCGAATTCAAGCCTTGTGGTTGGTTTGTTTGGGACTCCGGCGGGCTCTGACAGCAGGCTTTAGAAGCAAGGGTGGAGATAGTCAGCATCAGCTGCATTTGGCCAAAAGCAGAATTCCCTCTATACATGCACATTAACCCATCCTAGGCCACCTGCCCCTCTTGTTTTACTTCTGCACACCTTACACTTTCTCACTAGGCTTGTGCGTGCATCCAGCCAGTCCATAGGAGTCACTTGATCTATAGAATTAATGCAACTCCTATAAAAACCTCAGCATGGTTTGTGAGACATAGACAAGCTTATTCTAAAATTTGTATGAAAAAGGGAATATGCTAGAAGGGCCAAAGTAATTTTTAAAAAGAGAAATAGGGCGCCTGGGTGGCTTAGTTGGTTAAGTGACTGCGTTCGGCTCAGGTCATGATCCTGGAGTCCCTGGATCGAGTCCCGCATCGGGCTCCCTGCTCAGCAGGGAGCCTGCTTCTCCCTCTGACCCTCCCCCCTCTCATGTGCTCTCTCTCTCTCTCTCATTCTCTCTGTCTCAAATAAATAAATAAAATCTTAAAAAGAAATAAATAAAAAGAGAAATAAAGTGTGAATAAAGAATAAAGAATCCCAGTGTTAATTCTCAATGTTAAGGATTAATATATAGTTACAGTAATCAAGACAGTATGGTATTGGCAAAGAGATAGGCACACAGATCAAGGGAACAGAACAGAGAGCCCCACAATAGACTCCCACACTCGCCCAACTGATTTTTGACAAAAGTGCAAAAGCAATTCAATGTAGGAAGGACAGTCTTTTTGGCAGATGGTGCTGGAGTGATAGAACACTGCTATGAACTGAATTGTGTCCCCCACATTGTTCCTCCCCAACAAATTCATGTATTGAACCTCTACCCGCAGTGTGACTGTATTTGGAGATAGGGCTGTTAAGAGGTATTTAAAGTTAGGGGCACCTGGGTGGCTCAGCCGTTAAGCATCTGCCTTCAGCTCAGGTCATGATCCCAGGGTCCTGGGATCGAGCCCCGCATTGGGCTCCCTGTTACGCAGGGAGCCTGCTTCTCCCTCTTCCACTCCCCCTGCTTGTGTTCCCTCTCTCGCTGTCGCTCTCTCTGTGTCAAATAAAATCTTAGAAAAAAAAAAGAGGCATTTAAGGTTAAATGAGATCATAAGGGTGAGGTCCTAACCTGCTAAGTTTGGTGAACTTAAAATAAGGGGAAGAGAGAGAGAGCTTTCTCTCTCCTTCATGTGAGGACACAGCAAGAAAGCAGCAGTCTGCAGGCCAGGAACAAGGCCTTCCCCAAGAATGCAGCCCTGATCTCAGACTTCTGGACTCTGGAACTGTGAGAAAATTAATTTCTATCGTTGAAGCACCGCAGTCTGTAATACTTTATTATGGCAGCCTGTGATAACACAGACATCTATAAGCAAAAGGAAAAAAAAGAAATTCAATGTAAACTCCACACTTTGTACAAAAATTAATGCAAAATGGATCACGGACTTGAATGGAAAATGCAAAACTACAAAACTTTCAGAAAGAAACATAGGAGAAAATCTTTGTAACCTAGGACTAGGTAAAGAGCTCTTAGACTTGACACTAAGTGTCTGTTCTATAAGAGGAATAATTAATATATTTTTTATCAGCATGAAAATCAATATTAAAAATTTTTGCCTTGTGAGCAACTCTTTTAAAAGGATACAGAGACAAATATACAGATTGGAAGAAAATTATTTGTACATCACCTATTGGATGAAGTATTTCTATCAAGGATATATAAAGAACTCTCAAAACTCAACATTTAAAAAAATAATTAGAAAGTGGGCAAACGACATGAACAAACATTTATCAAAGAAGATTTACAGATGTCAAATAATCACATGAAAAGATGTTCATCATATTAGCCCTTGGGGAATTACAAATTAAAACCAAAATGAGATTGAGGTGCCTGAGTGGCCCATTTGGTTGGGCGCCCAACTCTTGGTTTCAGCTCAGGTTATGATCTCATGGGTCCTGGGATCGAGTCCCATGTGGAGCCCCTGGGGAGTCTCTCCCTCTGCTCCTCCACTCCCCGCTCTCTCTCTCGCACTCTCTCTCTCTCAAATAAATACACAAATCTTAAAAAAAAAAAAAAAAAACAAACCCACAATGAGATATCACTATACCCCAACCAAAATTACTAAAAAAAAAAAAGGCAGTAACACCAAATGCTGGGGAGGATGTGGAGAAACTGGCATACATTGCTGGTAGGAATTCAAAATGGTACAGCCACTCTGGAAAACAGTTTGGCGATTTTTTACAGAAGTTAAACATAAATTTACCACATGACCCAGCAATTCCACTCCCAGGTATATATCCAAGAGAAATGAAACATTTTCACACAAAGACTTGCACATGATTGTTTATAGCAGTAGCTTGATTCATAATACCCAAAATGAGCAGACAATTCTGATGTTCGTCAAATGGTGAAGGGATAAGCAAGAGATTAGTTGGTGAATGGATAATCACACTGTGGTACATACATAATGTAGAACACCACTCAGGAATGACATGGAATGAAAATCTGATGTAAGTGACAACACGGATGCACCCTCAAAATTTCTCGTCTCTGCCTCCGGCTCTTAGAATGTCCTTGATGTGCTTAGCTGAGTGTCCCCTGGGCCCGGAGTGTTTATTGTTTTTAAATTATTATGTTTGGCCCCTCTAAAAGCCATGGCCCTGGGGGAGAGTTCAGACGGTTTAATTTAACTTTGTAAAGAAGTTAGTCATAACAAGGTTTCCATAGGGGAACCAGCAGAAGGATCAAAATTGGTTGTTTCTTTCCCAGTGCAGTGTGGCCGGATCTGGTGCAGTGTGGCAGGATCTGGTGCAGTGTGGCCAGCTGACTGCAGTCGAGGACCCAGCGCCTGGGCCTCACCTGGGCTTCCTGTGCCGGCGTCCTCCCAGGTCCCAGGACTGCCCTGAGCCCAGCTTTTGTTGGCTGACCTGAGTGGCTTTGAAGGGAACGTGAAAAGCCAGACACAGAAGACCACATATGGTAGGATTCCGTTTATCTAAGATGTCCTGAAAAGGCTAAATCTGTAAGAAACAGAAAGCAAATTATTGTTTGTTTAGGGCTGAGAATGGGAGCCAGGAGCAAAAATGGATCGGAGGGAACCTTTTGGGTTAATGGAAATGTTCTAAAATTCCACTGCGGTTATGGTTACACAACTCAGTAAATTCACTCAAAATTCTTGAACTTACGTGGGTGAATTTTGTGTTATATAGGTTACACCTCAAGAACACTGATAATTTTTTTAAAAGTTAATTTTTAATTCGAAAGTGAATTTGACAGAAAAACTATTAAGGAATGAATAGCGTATTTAATATGCAGCTACAGCCGTGAGCTAATTCCAGGTAATAGAAACTGGGGAGACCCTTTGTTCTATGCCTCAAGTTCCATTCGGTATGAAGATTCCCTGAGGCTAAGACGCTGGGTTGAAATCAAAATTTATCATGAAGAATCACAAACACCGTGGATCTGCAATTATCTCATGGCATATTGCATATTCGGATTTTCAGACCTCCATGTCCCAGAGCTGCCATTATTAAAGAAATTATAGTTTTGGGGGGAAATTGTTCTTAGAATTTCCATGTTAAATTAAGAAATCAGGTCAGTAGCAGAACTCGAAATAGTCCATCCTAGTGCTTGCGTTCTGCTCTCACTAGAAAAATTTCACCCAGTGCAAAATCATAATTGTAGTTTTACAATTTTACCCAGTTCTCTGGCATTCTTAAATTCACTCCCATGCTAGGAAAGTGCGGGAAATAGCTGTTTATTGCAAAGAAGTTCAGCTATACTTAGAGGACAAATGAGCCAAACTAGAGAATTCTAGTGAGAGATCAGCATATGGGTTGGCATTATGTTTGCTAAAAATATGTTTACTGTAGTAGAACATATTTTCAGACTGCCAAGATGTGGAATCCTCAGCTCATTCTTTTATCTCTCCATCTGTTCAGTGCTCTGCCACTTTTATTTTTATAGCATGAAGATAATTTAGTCTCAATAGAAGAAGAGAGTAAGAACAGAGCAAGGGGTGTGTGTGTGTGTGTGTGTGTGTGTGTGTGTGTGTGTGTGTGTGTTAATAGCCTCGGGTTGGTTGGTTGGTTTTTAATACAGTTAATTTTTTTTTCTATTTTTTTATTCTAAAGAGAAGACTCTACCTTAGTGGTCATGGGTGATATTACCCAACAATGTTTGAAAACCAGTTTTGACTAAAACACAAGCTGACATACAGGAATGTTTGAGTAATGAAAAGGTTCTTGAATGGGCTGTGTCTCATCACATGGGCTAGTCACTTGGCATCTGGAGGCCTCCCTTATCTCTGAAGTTCGGTAAAAGATTTAGGGGAGATAATCTCTAAAGTGCCTTCTGGCTCTGAAATCTGTGATTTAGAGACTTTGTTTTTTTAAAAAACAGGATTTGTTCAAGAGACAATTGAACAGCAGTTTTATATAGGATACTATGTAGCTTTATGGAAATACAATGGTCTTTGGAGTCATAAGTCTGCCTCTGCCACTTTCAGATTTGTTACCTTGGTCAAGTTATTTTATCATTGTGAGCCCTAGCTTCACTATCATTAAGCATGAGGTTAATAATATATACTTCACAGGGTTGGAGTATGGTTAAAATCACACTAGCTGATATAACAGATAAATCCCCAAGTCTCAGTAGATTACACAAATAGAAGTTTATTTCTTGCTCTTAAAATATTACAATGGTGAAAAGGAACCAAACTTTCTTCCACTTTATGGTTCCCCCATTATTAACACATAGTTTCCCAGGTCTCTGCAGAGGGGAAAGTAGAGAAGGCACGCGTGCTTCCTAACCACACCAAATCTGCTCAGATTTCATTAGCAGAGTCGAATCCTGTGGCCACACCCACATATAAGAAAACCTAAAAGAAATGTAGTCTCTAGTCAAGCAACCAATTTCTAGAAACAACTCTCTGTACTATGGAAGGGAAGCACACATTTTGTATTGAAAACTAGCTATCTCTACCACAAGGTTATTAGGAAAATAAAATGAGTCTTTATTTGTAAAGTTCCTAGGATAGTGCCTAGTACAACATAGACACTGAAAAAAAGCTAAGATTTGGTAGAATATAGGAGGAATAGAGGAGTAAAAAAAAAAAAAGTTAAAATTTTGTTGGAATAAATTTTGATTGGAATTTACATATATTTATATTTATATATATTTATATATATTTACACTCTACAAGATAAAAAGTGATATCAAAAAGCACGAAGTGCAATGGGACATTTTACTAGTTTCCTATTGCTGTTGGAACAAATGACCAGCAACCTAAGAGTTTAACACAATGCAAATTTATTATTCCATGGTTCTAGAGGACAGACTTTGAAATGGGTCTACAGGGCTAAGATCAAGG
The DNA here is from genome assembly GCF_011800145.1 of Mirounga leonina. NCBI lineage: Eukaryota > Metazoa > Chordata > Mammalia > Carnivora > Phocidae > Mirounga > Mirounga leonina. The sequence continues at coordinate 39,068,151 of NW_023270447.1, forward strand.
TGTCAGCACGGCTGCATTTCTTCTGGAGGCTGTAAGGGAGAATCAATTCCTTGATCATTCCTGCCTCTAGAGGCTACCCTCACTTTTTGGCTCATGGCCTTCTCTCTCCAGGCTCTGCTCCCGTTGTCACATCTCTGACTCTGACAAGGACCCTTGTGGTTACATCAAGCACATACACGTAATCCTAAGAACAGTCTCTGCATCACAAAATTTTTTTTTCCTTGACTATATGTGCAAAATCTCTTTTACCTTGTGACATATTCATGGGTTCTGGAGATTAGGATGTGGACACCTTTGTTGGGGGGAGGCCATCATTTTGCCCGTCATCAATATCAAAGGAAGGAAAGACACTAGTTATAATTTACAATTTGGAGAGTGACACGGACTTGAAAACCCACTCTGTCTTGCTAGCTAAATGATCTTGAAATTTGTTCCACTTTCCTCTTCTGTAAAATGGGGGTGATAATAGTAACCACCTCACAGACTTGCTGAAAGGATTTAAGAAATAATGGATGTAAATTGCCTGACACATGGTAGATGCTCAGGATAAGAGAGCCATTTTTATTTTACTATTTAATGGTATATACTGGAACCCATAACCATCCCTTTATCATTCTAGGGTCCTCTAACATCCCAGTTGAATCAGAAAATGAGTATCATGTTATTGTGTACCATGAGGGTAAAAAGATACTGACAGTCTCTTGGAAGAAAAGCAGATTAATGCATTTTAGAGAACTTTGCACTAGCAAAGATTGAGCAATATGGTTCTTCTGCTATGACTGGTAACCCCTATATTCCAGGATGTCATCACGACTTGAGTTTTCTGAGGACTGTGGTTTTATTGTGTGCTCAATCACCCAAGAAATCATTTGGCAGGGAGAAGGAAATCTGAAGCATTTTCTCCTGTGAGAGAGATGGTCACACAAAGTGATTACAAGAATTTGGCCACACCATGAGCAGGGGTCAGAACGACTCCCTGAGGGGCTACCTCCTAGCACCGGGGCTTGAGAACACAAGAGCAAGCCCCCACCTCACCCACCCCACTTTTTCTAGGTGGTTTAGAACCTTCCCTCTTAACTCATGCCACAGCTATCAGATGTCATTTCCAGTTAGAGAAATCTTCTGGTTGAAATTCTACCACACACCAAAAGATTTGTAGCATTACGTTGATCCTAAACAATTTGGCTTTATCAAAGGGCTATGATCATATTAGTATTAACTGTCAGGTAGGGTCTAATCATCTAGAATGGCTTCAAAATTTCTCCATTTCCTCATCAGCAAAATAGTTGTTACAATATACGTAAGAGCAACTCCATCATAACATGGGGAAGCCTCCTCCCAAGGTTAGTTTTCAATGTCAAAACCCTTAAGATTAGCTTTTTTAGTATGATCAAAGAAAGGTCTATTACTCAGACAGGTGGGAAAGTCCCAAGGTGAGGGACAAAGGGGATGGGTCTTCTGGAGAAGGTCCAGAGAGAGTGTGTAGAGAGTGCAAAGGTATTTATCAAGGGGAAGTCCTGCCAGTGGAAGGAGAGCCCACCTGCTGCAGTGAAGTTTGAAAGAGGCAGTAAGAGCACACCTGAGTTTAAGGGCCAGGAGTGGAAGAGTGTGAACCTTATTGTACAAGGAGTTGTCAGACACAGGAATGTCAGTTGGGTTAGAGGTGTCCCAATTTTTCTCTTATGCTCTTCACAACTCACCTGAGATATGTAGGTTAATATAGCAACTTCCCAGTTTTCCTGTAAATAAACATGTATTTGAAAGGAACCAAATTTGCAAAGTCAACCCAAAATAAAAAGGCCAGCAATTGCTAGATAGCTCCTGAAAGTTAGTGGAGCATTACTTGCCCCAGGTAGAAGGAGCTAGCCAGGAGAAGAAATGAATGGAGTCCCAGGAATGTCTTAGAGTATTTTAGTAATGACATTATTTCAATTCATTGCTTTATTGGATTCTTCTGCAGACCTTTTCTGCGTTATTGACCTACATATAGTAGGAGGTTCACTTCAAGGCACACACTCCACTTTGAGATGCCAGTAGGCAGTCAGATGTCAATCTGTTATTAGCTGCCCTAGCAACCAGAGAATTTTGCCTCTCATTCATGGCATCTATGGCTTGAGCTGTTTGAAGTGTGTGGTCTTCTAGGAGCTGTGACGTTGTCTTGTGGCTCTCTAAGTTGAGTCTGTGTTATAGAATTGAAAATACCTAAATCCATGCCTGTTATACCAAAGATATGATGAGGTCCAATATAATAGGTAAAAGGTCACCCTTTGGAGGGAAGGTTCCATGAGAGAAGTGAATCCTCTGGTGGCGATCTGAGTTCTGTATGGTGGCAGGACACAGGCCAGGTTGCATAGGTGAGAAGGGGTGGGGTGGAGGAGGAGAGCATGAGTCCCTGCTGAGCAGGAGTAGCGCCATAGGGGAACCAGTAGCTCCAAGGTCTTAGAAAGTAGAGTTTCTGGTGGACAAATTTATATCAATGCAGACATGTGCGGGCCAAATAACGTCAATGGTGATTGGGGGAAAGCCACGCTATATATAATATTGATTGGTGGGGGAGTCTGGGAAGGGCAAGAAGCCTGGAAAAGGAAGGTTAATGGGAAAGTACCTGGTGAGGCAAGAAAGTGCTGGAGGCTGTACAGAGTTGGAGGTTGACTGGAGAGGATGATGAGTAATTAAGATGAATATTGCAGACCTGTGAAAGAGCAGAAATTAGTTTTATAAGTGGTTTCCCCCAAATCAAATGATTGAAGAATCCTAAATCCCTGAGCCTCCTGTGCCAAAGATTTGGAACGGGTTGTAATAGGGGTGTTGTTTGAGAGACCCCCATTTTAGTTTTTATTGTCATTGTGACAATTATAAATTTTATGGTGACTACTCTTCCCTTGAATTGGGTATACTGTATCATCTATGACACATTTATGTGCAGTTAATAGGTCTATTATGTCTACAGCCTGGCAGCCTGGCCTATTAAATGCAATAATGAGGCTCCAGAAATGCAAAGACATCATTTCAAGAAGAGTTGGAGGATATCTAAGTCTAAAGGGACCTGTTCAGGGATGGTTAGGGCATCTCTCCTTTGGGTATTTGGCATAGTGCTAGATCTGTAATAGGACCAAATAAGACAATGCCCATTTTCCATAATATTTGGTAATTCCCCTCTGAAATAGTCCAATTACTGAGGACACATACATTAAGAACAGTGGCGGTTGGATGGGCTAACCTCCATGCCATCAACACCCACTGGAGGAGGGGGAAGGCCAGGGTTATGTCTCACTGTCAGGCATGGGAAGATTTAGGCTGCCTATTGAGGAGTCAGGTCAGGGATCTCAATAGATTGTTAATTTAAGGAGCCCCAGAGACACTGACATCTGTCTCATTTTGCAGTGGTTGAGTTGAGTCCTGAGTCTGTATGAAAGAGATAAAATAATCAATAGGCTTCTGGTTATGAGATAAATAAGTACTAGGGATGTAATGTACCACACAATGAATGCTGTATGGTGTATATTAGAGTTGTTAAAAGAGTAAATCCTAAGAGTTCTCATCACAAGGGGAAAAAAAACCATTTTTTTTTCTTTTTCCTTTTTTTTTGGTATCTAATGAGATAATGGATAGTAACTAAATTTATTGTGGTACTCATGTCAATATATGTAACTCAAATCATTATGCTGCACACCTTAAAACTAATACAGTGCCATATGTCAATTATATCTCAATAAAACTGGAAAAATATGAGACACAAGACACCATTTAAAAACCTGGGAAGCGGGGTGCCTGGGTGGCTCAGTCGGTTAAACATCTCAAGTCATGATCTCAGGGTCCTGGGATTGAGCCCCACGTTGGGCTCCGCACTGAGCTTGGAGTCTGCTTGAGATTCTCTCTCTCCCTCTCCTCTGCCTCCACTCATGCTCTCTCTCTCTCAAAATAAATAAATAAAATTAAAAAAAAAAACTGGAAGGTGATATACCAGTGTAAGGTAGTAGTATTATTTTGTAGCTTAGTTACCCAGTACTCACTCTTTGAACATCAGTTACCAAATTACAGTGACAAATACCAGTTTGTCCTGGCTGGCACGAATGGCGAATGAATGATGGCAAAGGAGGAAGTTGCAAAGAAAAATGATTATGAAAGAGAGAGAGTGAGCCATGCTGCTTCTCCCTGGAGCAGAGGAGGACTTAAAGATGGGGTGTGGGTGGGGGACTCCTCCCCACTGTACCTAACATGTTTCTCCAATACTTCTTGTTGACCCTGCCATTTTTTTACATTAGCATTTAGGCATTTTTAAAATTCTTGACACAATCACAGTACTTATTGTGAGGCTACAATCCACATAATTAATATATCAAGACTGCCTGTATGGACATTAGAGCAGATTCAGGTTAAAAATGGAAGTAATATTTTCTTACTTTTCCAAGCTGGAGGTAAATATCTTCTGCCTCTGAACTTCCACAACATTTTGCGGATGTGCTCTGTAGTCTGGCGTTTGTATAAAGTGAAATCACCTCTAATAGACTGTGAATTCCTGGAGCAGAGGACTACGTCTTGCTTATCTTCGATCCCTACTGCCTGACATGATGTCTAGCACGTTGCAAGGGTCCTTAAGTGTTGTCAAATGAATAGTGGAAGAATGAATTATTATTAGATAAACTAGCCTATTCCTCGGCCATTTGTTCTGGACATTTTTGTGGTAGATGGGAATGTTTGCCCAGAAGAAACCACTCACTGGGAGATATCAAGGAAGAATATTTGGCCACATTTTGGAAGCAGACAATTTTTGGCGTTCTGTGAAAAACAAGACGGTTTTAGTCATGAGGTAATGGAAACTCACCCTGCCAAGGACTCATGCAAGTTTACAGGTTATTCAGACCTGAGGGGCTTTTCCAGAGCTTTCCACATGATTTTTGGGAAATTCGTCAGTGTGATCTGGATATGCATGAAAGGGGGAATGGGGCAAAAGATGCACAAGGCAGATTCCTGTATGAAGAGAACTTAAGTGTTATTGATAAAGTAAGATGTACATATATTGAACAGTAAGAGTAGGCTTTAAATCAGGAGCCAAACTGAGAGGCCGAGCAGAGGAAGAGGTACCTATGGATAAGTGGGAAAGAATGAAGTTGCTGTCACAAGACCCCAGAGTCCTAGGTATGTGAATGAATGATCTGTGTAAGTTGGATCCAAATCTCAGTTTTCTCATCTATACAAAGGGGTTAATAATAATGCATACCCTGCTGGCTTGCAAGGCTGATTCAAAATCAAACAAGTTCACCTATATGAATGCATTTTATAGTGGAAAAGTGCTGAGGAAGTGATAATTAATATGGATGGAACTTGAAAAGTGGATTTTGGTATTAAGATTGGCTAAAATAAAGGGTAGGATGTCCCACAAAGGTGAATAGCTGAAGCTATCAACTATGGAGGTAAAAAGTTACATGAGAGAGTGACAATTCTGGCCTGATTGGAACATGTTAGATAATGTAAAAAATGCATTTGCACGATGCATTTTTTGCTCTTTAGCTGAAATTCAAATTTAATTGTGCATCCTGCATTTCTATTTGCCAAATCTGGCAACCCTACCCAGGTTCCTCATTTCTGCTGCCGCTGCCCACCTCCTATCTCAAGGGCCAAATGCTATTTCTTCCCCTGGGTTTTCTGTTTCTCCTGGTTGGGAGGTATTTTCTTCAGCAAGATGGGGAGATTGGGGAAAGAGCTGGATCATTTAGTGTTTAGACTCTGGCATCAGACATCCAGGATTTATAGTTCATCTCTCCTGTTGACCATATGTGTGATCCAGCATTTTAAAAAATCTCTCTGAGCCCCAGTTTTCTCTTCTGTATAAGAAAAGTACTTACTCTGTGGGATTGTTCGGAGGATTCAATAAACTATAAACAGTGTTTGGCATGGTTTTGCTGCAAAGTCTCAGTCATCCATCCATCCATCCGATTTTTGAGTACATACTATATGGAAGGCACCCAACATACAGAAATGAAAAAGACATGGACTCTGCTTTCAAGGAACTTCTATCTAGGAGTTCATAGAAATTTACACAGTTAAAACTAAGCCCATCAGTTTCATGTCTTTCTGGTGTCTTCTACTAATAACAAAGTCTTGTGTTTCCTTCCTGACTACTCTCCTGTATTTCATACCCACTGCCTCCTGGACCACCCACATAACCCACAGACGACATGTCAACCTCAAGTCCAAAGTGGAACACCAGGCCTTTTTGTCCTTTTTAAAAAATTTATTTATTTTTCTATTTTAGAGAGAGAGAGAGAGAATGGTCATGCGTGCACCAGGGCAGGGTCAGAGTGGGAGGGAAGGGGGACTGAGAGAGGGAGGGAGAAGGACAAGCAGACTCCTGATGAGCACGGGACTTGATCCCATGACCCTGAGATCATGACCTGAGCTGAAACCAATAGTTGGATGTTTAACCAACTGAACCACCCAGGCGCCCCCCCTTTTTGTCCTTTTTTAGCCCCTACCTTAGTGAACCAAGCCACCTAGTCCCCAAAATCTCTTAGTCTTTCCTCTTCCCTTATGCAGTTAGGAACCAATTTCCGTCTAGTTTTTGCTGTTGTTGTTGTTGTTGTTTTATACCATCTGTAGCAGGCAGAATTCTCAGATGGCCCCAAGATTTCCTGCCTATACACACCCTGCATAATCCCTGGGACTGTGGATATGATGAAGTTTACTCTTGTCACTAGGTTAGTAAGATGGCACAGTTGGTTTTGAGAAAAGGAGGTTATCTGGATGGACCTACTCTAAACACGTAAGTCCTATGAAAGCAGAGTCTATTTAGGATGGTCACAGAGAAGGAAGGCAAAGACCCAACTGGCTGCTTAAGGAAGCCCGACACCCACACTGTGGGCTACAGATGGAGAAGGGTGGCTTTAGGGAGCTAACAGCGGCTGCTGTCTGACTCTGGCAGGGAAACCAGAGCCTCAGCCCTGCGAAGGCAAGGAAATAAATTCTGCCAGCAACCTGTGTGAGGGTGGAGGAGGCCCGTGAGCCCCGGCTGAAAACTGCAGCTCTGGCTGACACGTTGATTTCAGCTTCCTGTGACCCCGTCCAGAGAACACCCCACCCCAGGCCCAGACTTCTGACCTGCAGAACCGTGAACTAATAAATGGGTGCTGTTTCCAGTTGCGAAGGTTTGCTGTTTCATCATGTGGCAGCAGGAAGCCCGTCTGCCATCTCGGAAACGACTTCGTTCTTGTCTGGCTGACCGCAGCTGTCTCCTACCCCGACTCCTTGTCTCCACTCTCAAATCTTCGCCCGGCGTCATGTTTCACACAGAGGATGGATGGTCTTTCTAAGACGCGAATCTGCCCATATCACACCACTCACTTAGAGCCCTTCCACAGCCCTCACTGCAAGGTGAATTCCAACGGACTTTTAACATGGTTTCAGTGCCTTTAATTTTTTTTTTTTTTTTCCTGTGCCCACCTCTGTGGCCTGTATCGTGGCCCCTCACGCCAGCATTTTAGACCTGCAGCCCCTCCCGGCTCTTTCAGACTCCTGGGCCTCTGCGTGGCTACTCCCTCTATAGGCTTGTCCTTCCACCTCTGCCTTTTGAAACAGAGCCAGAGTCAGCTATTCTATGCCTTTCTGAAGTATTCTTGCAGAATTAAATGCAATATCTAATTAAGATTTATTTATTTATTTTTAAAGATTTTATTTATTTATTTGACAGAGAGACAGCGAGAGCAGGAACACAAGCAGGGGGAGTGGGAGAGGGAGAAGTGGGCTTCCCGCGAGCAGGGAGCCGGATGCGGGACTCGATCCCAGGACCCTGGGATCATGACCTGAGCCGAAGGCAGACGCTTAACGACTGAGCCACCCAGGCGCCCAAGATTTCTATCATAGTAGCTAAAATAATCCATTGCATGAGCGTTTGTGTCAATACCTGTCACCCACTTGGAGAGGAAAGACCATGTCTGGTGCATACACGGGTGCAAACTCTGGAACACGTCGGGAACACTGTGCATGCCGCATAAGTAGGTGATCTGTAAATATTCATTCAGTGAATAAACAACAGTTTCTGTGCTACTCTGTTCCCTGTTCCTTCAGATTCTGTTTCTGAAAGGGCAGTAGAGGCAGGGGCCTAGTCAAGACAGAATCAAATAGGACATTATCTGGGACGAAAAGAGCCGCCAGCGCCAGGCTGACATGACATTAACCTGTTCCTGTTGCCTCAGTACAGTTGGCGGCTCTGTTACTTTGTCCGTCATTGTTAGAGGACGTTCACACTGAGGGCGGCTGGAGTGGGGGCGGGGAGGGGCGGGGCGGCTGGGTGATGGACGCTGGGGAGGGTACGTGCTGTGGTGAGCGCTGGGAATTGTGCAAGGCTGTTGAATCTCAGATCTGTACCTCTGAAACAAATAATGCAATATATGTTAAGAAAAAAAAAAGAAGAAGAAGGTAGCGGGAGGGGAAGAATGAAGGGGGGAAATCGGAGGGGTAGACGAACCATGAGAGACGATGGACTCTGAAAAACAAACAGGGTTATAGAGGGGAGGGGGGTGGGAGGATGGGTTAGCCTGGTGGTGGGTATTGAGGAGGGCACGTTCTGCATGGAGCACTGGGTGTTATGCACAAACAATGAATCATGGAACACTACATCAAAAACTAATGATGTAATGTATGGGGATTAACATAAGAATAAAAAAATAATAAAAATCATTACTGCAAGACTTAAAAAAAAAGAAAAAATAAATAAAAAAATAAAAAAATAAAACAAATCATTATCCATTTATACTGAAAAAAAAAAAGAGTTAAATATTGAGTTTAAAGATTATATGAGCTTCTTATTTCTCTGGCTCCTTCTCTTGGTCCCTGCCTTTTAATACTTGTTTGTTTGTTCGTTTGTTTTTCACTAAGGATTAGCAAGGCCAAGAAGGAGATACATTTATCGGTTAATCTTATTACTTTTCAGGAGTCCCCCAGAATGTTGACATAGCAAAAAAATCTTAGAATAATTTGGTACAAAGCCATCATTTTACAGATGAGGAAATGTAGCTCTAAAAAGATGGGTGACTCTTGTGGGATCTTACCTGAGATTTGAGTCAGGCCCAGAGCCCAGGTCCCTGGACCCCAGACTGGGACCTGACCCTTCGGGTCCTCTGAGAGTTTTCTTGGCTGGAGTTATACCTATACCCCACGTAATAGATGCAGACACGGTTCCCACAAAACGTTGGTTGGCAAAATGATCCAAACTAATGGCTAAAGTGAGGTAATTGTACATGACATGTATTAATATGTCATATATACGTATCATATACTAGCAGATTGACAAATACCATTTTCTTATGACAGTACCAGGGTTGGCTATAGGGCCAGGAAATGTTAGTAAAAAAGCAGATTGCTACAAACTTTTTAAAGTAATAAAACTGGCAAAATGTATCAAAAATCTTACAAATGCACATTCTTTTTCACAGAGAAATAAACCCATCTGAGAAAGTAATCAGTAGAGGCATCTCTATTTTTTGGCTGCCCAGCATCCTTTACCCTTTCTTTTCCTTTTCCTTTTTTTTTTTAGTATTTTAAATTCCTTTGTGAGGACATCCTTTCCCATTATCCTTTCCTGTGATTTGGGTTAGGCTGATACCTCTCTAGCTCCAGGGCTGAACCTTTCAATGCTTTCCACCCATCCTGCCCTAGTTAAAGAATCAGGGATGGGTTAATGACTCAGTCTGGTCCTTAGGAGTCAGTAGACTCAGGACTTTTAACTTTTATCCAGTTCTGAGAAGAAGAAATTTTTCCTTTTCTTTTTTTCTGGACTGGAATGCAGGAGGACTTGGCTTAGAACCATTCTGTCACCATGTGAAGCTGGAGAGTAAATCTAATATGGAAAAAGGCAAGGCTGAGGAGTAGAAAGGCACTGATCCTGCAAGAAATGATTCAGTACCTGAATCAAGCCAGCACCACCTCTAGCCCTGGACCTGGCAGTTATTTGAGCTGATACTTTTGTTTATTTATTAAAGTCTGTATATTTATTTACTTATCCATTTTGCTTAAGTTAATTTGAGTTGGATTTTTTTGGTCACTTGCGGCCAAAACAGGGGCCTCCTTGATATGCACATCCTTGATAATTAAGGATGTGCACAAAGATTTGATCTAAGTAGAGACATATCAGGATTATTTATCAGAGCAAAAACTGGTAATAACTAAGATGTCCAACAACAGAGGATGAGTTCACGATAGCATCTAACACATTCGCAGAGGTGCTGCATGCCGGGCACTATTCTAGAAGCTAACACACATACTGGCTCATCTAATTTTTCCAAAAACCCTATGACACAGGTACAGTAATCTCTCTATTTTGCAGATGAAGGAAGTGAGACATAGGGAGGTGAACCATTTAGCTCATAGTCATTCAGTTAATCAGTAGCAAAGATGAATGTGAATCTAGGTACTCTGACTCCAGAAACTATGTGTTTAACTATTAACTTATACTAGTTCTCAAATTAGTTACAATCTATCCATTCAATGAAAAAAGCACAATTTGAAGAGATAAATCAAGCATTAGAACCAGACTCAGATATGGCAGGGATGTTGGAATTATCAGATCAGAAATTTTAAACAACTATGATTAACACAGTAAAAGCTTAGTGGATAAAGTAAACAGCATGCAAGAACAGATGGGTAATATAAGCAGAGAGATGGAAATTCTAAGAATCAAAAAGGGCATGTATAGATTTAATATCACACAGGTATGTGACTGCTTTTTTATTTATCTGCATTTTTCTTTTTTATCCAGAAAATGTGTTTCTTATATAATAGATACATAATAGTATGTAACTAGTATTAAGAAATTATCCCTCTTTACTTTTTTTGAAAATTAGTTTGTTGATAATTGAGGCTCTGTCTTTGATAAAATAGGTCAAAAAAGTCAAGTATCAGCAATTTCATAGGGTGCAATATAATAACTAACCTTTTTTGGCCACTAGAGACAAAACATGGCCGTTCAGCTTTCATTGGGAGACAACTTCCTCATTCCTCAGCTTTCATTGCCTTTCTACTCTCTCCCTTTATCTCCTGCTTCCAAGGATAATTTCAAACAACTTCACATTCACAAAACTCCTGTTTAAAGGTGTCATATTGATCACTTGTGTCCTTCATGTTCCTATCTCAACTTGCCCCGCTGTTAAGACTTAGGCTGCACATTCCCCACTGCATTGTCCTTTATAAATCTAGAAGTAAAACAGTGGGCTAAATGCCTATTGTTCTAGGAATTACACACTCACACACACACACACACACACAGCTAAAACTAAGTTAGCACTCTGAGAATTATGATACAAAGTTGATTTCAGTACAGCAAAATAGAGTAATAAAATGTTAATGTAGCCTTAAACATTTAATAGGTGTTTCCTCCAACCCCAAAATACTAGTATAGAAGATGGAATTCCATACAAGAGACCTACAAAGTCATCAGCCTCGAGAACTCCCAGTGAAATGAGGCAGTGCCCGTAAGTGCCAATGGCAAATAAAAGGAGAAGAAAAAGTAGAGAGAAGTAAAGGGTTATATCTTGGGACAGTGACCACCATATCCTCTAGGAATGTTGCTAGTAATACAATACCCAACTAACATTAGCTGAAACAATTATAGGGATTTTTTTCATATAACAATAAATTTGAGGTAGGTGATGACTAGTATGGATTCAGCAGCTTAATGATAACATCAGCAAAATCTTTCATGTCCTTTTACTCTGCTGTGCTTAGCTTGTTGGCTTTTTGTCCTTGCACTTGTGACATCATGGATGTGACATGGCCATTGTAGCTTCTCACAGCTATGAAATATCTGGGACATAGTAGTTTCTCACAAATGTTAGTGTTTTTCTCTGCCCAATTTCTAGTCCTTAATGTAGGGCATGAAACAATAAGAAAAGATCCACTTCTCCACTTCTTCTTTGCTCAGTTAGTAGGTATACTACCCCAGAGGAGGATTTGAGTGACTTGCCTCTCAGTATGGAGTGCTCCTATCAGGCAGACATCCTGCCAACCCCCACCCCCACCCCCCAAGGCAGAGGCTTCCTTGCTGTATGGTCACACACTGATCTGGTCCAGTCAACCATGGCTAAGGTGTCAGGGTGGGGTTCACTGCAAGGACACTGCCTAAGTCATAGGAGTTCATATAGAAGAGAACCAAGCCCGCTGGGATTCTTTCCTTAAAAGGTAGCTGTGTGCATGGTGGGGTCCTGACATCTGAGTCTTCAGAGGTTCCTCCTACAAATCTTACCCAGTGGAGTGAGGCACATTAGTAGGAAAAACATTCACAAGAAAGAAAGGAATGCTGATCCATAGGAAGCTACTAGCATTACTTAATCAGACATGGAATTATCTATTCTTCCTTGCATTGAACAGGTATTTTTTTGAACCCTCACCATGTACTAGGCACTGTTCTAGGTTCTTGGGATATAGCAGTAATTTTAACAGACAAAATCTTTGTCCTCTGTATGTCAAAACAGACACATAGGCATATGCTCACACACACACACACACACACACATAGAGCAGTCCTTCCTCTGCCCTCTTTTGCCCTACTCTGTGCTCCAGGAGCCTGCCCAACCCTGCCAGCCTTGACTTCTAGCTTTTGGTAGGGTTCCACCAATGGAAAATATAACAAGAGACTGGAAGTTGAGAGGTGAGAGACATCAGGGTATTTCTACCTCTCACTCCCAGGGTTTTGGCCCATGGAGTCTGGTCATGGCTGCCTCCCTCTGGACCACAAGCTCCTTCTAGGCAATACCCCCACCCACATGACCTCAGCTCTAACTGGCATCTGTAATACTTTTCTCCTTGCTCCTACAGCTCTAAGTGTGACAACATCTTCTTATCACTGCCAGTCTAGCGATCTTTCAGTATTCCTTGTTAGTTAACCTTCTCCTTCTGTATTTCCATAATTCACATCTCTTGAACCATTGGAATTGCACTGTATTTTCTGCTAGGATCCTGACTCAAGGCTGGCTACACAGTTTGTGAGGCCCATTGCAAAATGAAAATGCTCTTTATCAAAAAGCAGGGGGAAAAGGTGTTATTAAAGGTACTAAAAATATAAAACTTTTTCCTTTAAAAATATTTTATGACTTATGTATTGGGGTAATAGTGATACATGAGTAACACATAAACTGACATATTGAAAAATAACATTTCTGGTGTTATAATTTTTCTTCTGGCTCACTTTTCTGCAAATCAATTTATTAGGTCATCAAAATGTATACTTTTAGCAATTTCATTTCAAGAAATAAAATTGAAGAAACATCAATCACTGTTGGCAAATACAAGGCTGGAAATAATGTTCGAAAATTTTTAATTTCGAGAAGGATCTTTCTGCTGATGCAGCCATTACCGGGGCTGTTAAAGGTATTTTATAAGTAGTGACAACATTGGGATAAATTTCAAGCAAATTATTTTGAAATATAAATTTAATTACATTTAGAGCTGATGATTGGGCGCCTGGGTGGCTCAGTCGGTTAAGCGTCTGCCTTCGGCTCAGGTCATGATCCCAGGGTCCTGGGATCAAGTCCCGCATCAGGCTCCCTGCTCTGTGGGGAGCCTGCGTCTCCCTCTCCTCCCCACTTGTGCTCTCTCTCTATCTCTGTCTCTCTCAAATAAATTTAAAAAAAAATCTAAAAAAAAACCAAAAAACAAAAAAACTTCCTATAGAGCTGATGATTATTATAGAACACTTTTTCCAAAAGGATTTAACTCTTCATACAGAAATGAATTCTGTGGGAGTCTACATTTAATTTTAAGTTTAATTTACACTATGGATTTTTAATGTTTCCTCTGACTTTAAGTTATGGAGATTTTATAAGAAACTTAAAGTGACTTCGTGGTTTGTATATAATTCAAGATGCCTGTTTATGTATTCTATCACTGTATCTTCAACTAGAAGGAAAACTTAACTGTAAAATTATCTTCCTTGTTAGTAATTGGTTCATCTGAAGCTTCATATAAAACTGGTGCTCTTTTCTGCCAGGTGCAACAATCTTTACATTTAATTTCTATTTCTAAGCTTGTGAATATGTATTTGTAATATTGTAGCAGTTTTCCAAACCAGGGATTCCAGATTCTGTAGAATTACAATAATTCCCTGATATTGTTTATTACAATTTTAATGTGTATGCTTTTATTTTGTAATTATTTGCCAACGAAGTCTACACGCCTGAGCACCGGCAATTTCTGTCCTGGCGCTTAGGCTGAAGCATTGGTATCTGTGCAGTCTTAAGAACAAGCTGCAGGGATGAATGGACAAGCTGGCCTCCCACCAGGTGCTCTAGAGTTGTTCCTCCATGTAGAATCTCTCCTCTCTCCTACAGCCTCGGCTACTGCTGCCTATGTTGTTAATGTCACTATCACTACCATGAGTATTAGCCTCATCTTGTCCCTAGACACTGCCTGAGGTCCCCCAAGCCCTTGGACCACCCCATGGTATACACATGGCACATCGAGTGGCCAGGCCAACAGTGTGCATGAGCATCACTGCTGGACCACAACTGCATGCATGTACTGTTGTCCAGAATATCTCTCCCCTGCGCATCCACTGTGCATATGCCATTCATACATTGGACTTATAGCACACAAGTTCAAGGATAAAATTATTATGAATTTTGAGACTGCAACAGCAGAGGATGAAACTAAGCACAGAAATCTTCTGAGAATGGGTCCCTATTCTACTGCACAGGTCTCACACCCATGAAGTCAGCCCCAGTCTAACATGTACATTTCATGAAATTTATATTCCAGTAAAAGACACCAAAGAGGAACAGGTAAACAATACTAAAATACTAGTAGTGATACGAAGTATTCTAGAAAATAAAACAGGGCAAAGAGTGTCAGGGGATGGGGTGTATCTACTCTAGCTAGGATGGTCACGTAAGGCCTCTCTGATGAGATGACATTTGAGGAGAGTTGGGAATGAATTGAGAGAGTGAATCTTGGTAATGACTGGGAGCAGAGCATTCCCAGTGGTGGGAAGAGCAGCATCCAATCTCCGATATGGGAACGTGCTTGCAGAGTTCAAGCAAAAGCAAGAGGGACAGTGTACCAGGGGGCAGCAAGCAAGGAGAGGTCAGGAGAGGTCAGGAGAGGTCAATGAGGCCTCATTGGACTTTGGGTTTTATTGCAAGAGTGTGGGAAGCCAGCCAAGCAAACTACAAGCAGATGAGATCGGGAGGTGGGTGGAGGGTAGGAATGCATGCGGTTCTCCCCACTACCCCACTGATGCCATGCTCCTTTTCTCTCATTACCTTATTCATTGCCTCCTCCATATCAGTCTCCCGGTTCTTCAAAGACTTCTTTCCCCCGCTAAGGCCCTCTTTAATGCTGTTCTTTTTGCCTGGATGCTCTCCACTTTTCTCATGATAGAATCCTTATCCTTCCGGTGGCAGCAAACTTGACCTCCTCTAGGAGCTAACACCTTACTCCAAGTATCTCCCTCATGATTCTGTCTTAAGCCTTTTCAAGTTTCCTTCATGGAATTGATTTATGGCCGCATTATCTGTTTATTTACTTGACTATAACTTGCAATGTTTATTTATTTGTTTACTTATTTTTGGTCTGCCTCCCCAACTGAAAGGTAAAATCTACGAGGACGGGGACTGTGGCTCCTTGTTGCCCACTCGGAAACAGCCTTCTCCCAGTATCTCACACATGCTGGTGATGAGTAAGTGCCTGCCAAATGAATGAACCTCTCCTCTGTCCTTGCTACCACAATGCATATCCTGTGTCTTGGCAAATCTGCTCTTTTGCCTGAAATTATAGGATTTCATTCCCAAACTTGTCATCTAGTAAGTTTCAAGCTTCAGCTATATCCTTACCTTCACAAAGGGAAGGTTTGCGTGTTACACATGCACACATACACATACACACTTCGCCAAATCCATCTCGTTTCTTCCCTGTGTTTCCAACACACTTTGTCTCTTCCTGTCAAAGGACTCACTACATTGTGATATAATGATCTCTTTATAGGTCTGTTTCCCCTTAATGCTGTAAGCCCCTTGAGTGCAGAGGGCAAATCCAGCCCCATGTAGCAATCCCTGCTTCTAGCACTGTCCTAGCACATGCAGTGACCCATATATGTTTAGAAAATGAGTATAGATGCACCTCAAAACTTCTTTAGGGACGGGCTGCTTCTGTGATCAAATCAAACATTACTCAGACCCTGCAGTTAAATTAGCATGGTGTTATTTACATAGTTTTATGATTTTTAAATGAAATTTTAAATGCAATAATACATATGTGCCTTTAGAGTCACTTTCTGACTGGCTATCCCATCGTACCCCACCCATTAATGTGAGGGCGCATGGGATATTTGCAAAGCCTTGGGCCCAAAGAGAGCAAGTGCTGATCCACAAAGACACCAGGTTGGTTCTGGCTCTCAGATGTTGTTATTAGCCAGCATTTATTGCTAGATGGAACAGACCTGGAGTGGGAATGGGAAAAGCCAAAGGTGAAATGAGGCTCCACTCAGTGTCAGCTCTGAAACTAGACAGCCTAGTGATTTTTCCATTACAGGTACGCACAGTGAGGCCAATCTGTAATTGGCTGGGCAATAATTATCCCTAGGCTGGCAGCCAAAACCTGCTGCTGACTCTGCCCCAGCCTGGCGGATGGAACAGGCACATCACAAGGTGGGCTTGTTCAATTCATTAGAGAGAGTGGTCATTCCAGAGCAGGGCTTGCAGCTCGCTTTAACCCTTCACAGTATGATTCTTCCATCACAGGCACATTCGGGCTCTGTGGTCCTCTGACAAAGCCCTCTCCCCAGAGGCTTCTCTCTGCCTCTCCCTGCCCGTTCCCCACTTTGTATGAATGGTTTTACTTAAACCTCAGGACAGCTCAGGGACGTAGGCACTGCAACTCCCTTTTACAGATCAGGACATTGGGCTCCCACTAGGTTAAATAACTTGCCTGAGGAGAGGGCTTAGCTAGGATTCAAACTCTGATCTGTTGATACGTGTGTGCTGATATATGTACATAACCACTCAGGAGTGACAGAGTGAATATTTGTGTCTGAACACAGACATTCGTATGTGAATATATATTATCTGAAAAAAATATATATGTCCTGCCTTGGCTTTATAACTGAAATATTTCAAGTGTGAAATTAAAACCTTAGAATCCTAGACACAAAGATTTATCAGCTTAGAAGGAACCTCATTGCCCTCATTGAACAGAGGAGGGTAAGATGGTCACAGACCCCGATTGGTACATCTAGAAGAAGCCGGCATTCCTGACTTTAAGCCTGTTCAGTCCCAGATGGTGAATGTCCCAGGATGGGACTGTTCTATGGAATACCCCTTTTCCAGTCCTCAGCTGTCATTATAACCTGAGTCTGATTGATCGTGGTTTTTCTGTTTGTTCCCATTTCTCATTAAACACCTTAACACCTAGAATGAAGACAATATCTTTTCTCTACACCCCACCTCCCCATCCTAACACAGATGTGCTAGCAACATTCTGCCATACCAGCTTATGAACCAAGTCTTCAAATTTGCAGGCTCCCTCCCAGTGAAAAACTGATGTGCCATGGGAGAAACTTATGATGGAAGCATGCTCCGTGCTCCAGGGGCAAAAGCCAGTGTTCTGGAAGTCCCATAGGAAGCTAGGCCCTTAAAAACCCCCAAAAGCCAAGACAACCCCTTTTCATTGTTTCAAAATTTTTGAAAGGAGGGACACCTGGGTGGCTCAGTCGTTAAGCGTCTGCCTTCGGCTCAGGTCATGATCCCAGGATCCTGGGATCGAGCCCCACATCAGGCTCCCTGCTCGGTGGGAAGCCTGCTTCTCCCTCTCCCATTCCCCCTGCTTGTGTTCCCTCTCTTGCTGTGTCTCTCTCTGTCAAATAAATAAATGAAATCTTTAAAAAAAAAAAAAAAGATCTATGAAAGGAGTTTGATGTACAACCAATCAAGACAAAAATAAGCTTTTTGCTCAAATAAAATATATTTTATGAGATCCCGCGGGCACCTCTTTGACTGGTGGCCTGGATGCTGAGCTTTAAAATCTATGTAGTGGGGCCCACCACGCAAGCTCTAAGCCCAGAGGCCTGCTCCTAACCCCAAAGGAAACAGGCCTATGCATAAGCATGAGCCCTAGCTCACTCTCCTGTCACAGAACACAGTAAGGAGGAATCCAGGGGGGAAGCTCACATAAAAACAGATTGCAAAACCCATTCCAGGAGTCTGTTTGCCATCAAGCAGCGAAGACTAAACATGCTTACCAGCTTACAAGCAAAATGATTTCTGACTCAGTAAGAATCCGCCCAAATTCTACTTCTTCTATGATGTGTTCCCTAAATCCCTGAGGTAATATGTGCGTCTGCCTCCTCTGTGTGCCCTGCTAGGCCTCTTTTTAAACATATGAGCCTTTATGGCTTTATGTCTTTTATGACACAACGTGAGTTAGTGACCAACCACTTTCTGACACAAATATTCCCTCTCGGTCACTCCTGAGTGGTTTGGTGCATATATCAACATACATATATCAACAGATAAGAGTTTGAATCCCGGCTAAACCCCTTGTTCTGTAAAATGGGGATTGCTATGCCTACCTCTCTGAGCTGTCCTGAGGTTTAAGTAAGATGATGCCTACAAAAGGATTTGCATGGTATTTGATACTCAGTGGGGTACTCAATAATTGTTCTGTTCCCCATATGAGCATCTCTTTATACAGGCATGTAATCCATACATAGAAACTCCTATAGCCAGAAGTGTCTCAGAATTTTCACCTTCACAAGGCCCTCCTTGGCTGTAAATCTAACAGATGAGTGTTCTTCAGTGATGTGTCTGAATACATGGCATATGTTTCAATAATTGGGACAGAGTCTATAAATGACTTCAAGTCAGTCTGATCAGGTTTGCTGACAAACAAGTGTTGCCCACTTCTAAAAAATATTTCTGTTTTCAAAGTTCTTTGAACTTTGAAACCTTGGCTCAGGGATTGCAGACCTGTGTCAGGATTGCTGTGAAAGATGCTGCATCTCCACAGGATGTTAAGGTGAGGTTTAGCATCTATTTTCCTTAGGTCCTGGCTCAAAGCAGGAACTCCTTAACCCTTTCCGAATGACTGAGTAAATGAAGGAAAGGGTGCATACTCCTTAAAAAACACGAGATTGGCCTTTTTCCTCCATCGCTCACAAGTGGAATTAGTCTTTGTTCTTGTGCTCTATTTCATCTTTTGCACATGTACCTTTGCCCAGACCCTGAGGGGTGAAGGTGAGATACAACGGCAGAGTAGATCTAAGTTTAAGGGCATGCATCCTCCTTATGGTTATGAAATTATTCTGAGAAAGAAATATGATTGGATGTTTTCTAAAAAATTGGACTTGAGCAGTTCTGGCACTGGAATAGAAATCAGTAACTTTTAATTATGTTTATATAAATGATCATAAAGACATAGTTTACAATTAAAAACTGCCTCATACTCAAAGGAACTGAAATGTTCATGATTCATGTTTACCACGGTGCTCTGGATATTATTCTCCTGTATCTGATGCCAACTAAGGAAAAGTCCTGGTAAGAATGACTGTGTATGTCTAACCAGCACTAAATGCCTTTAAATGCTGGGAAGGTGCAGGAGAAGTCAGAGAAGTTGAAGTATTGGGAGAATGTTAGAATAATTCATGAAAGAGGTCCCTGAGGAGGTTGAATCCCAAGCACAATATGAGGAGATGGACTGATCTTAATTGGGAAGAATGACGTATTTTCCACTAATATGGGAAGAAAAGTGGGATAGAATGGGTAGGAATGGGGAGATGTTTATAGTTAGGGGCTGTCTGGAGGATGAGGAAGTGCCAACCTAGGACTTGTATTTTCTTGGTGAAATAGGGCACAGGGATATCTACTGAGTGTCCAGAGTAAGAAATGGAGGGGGGATATGAGCAGAGAGCAGTTGGAGAAGGCCATGGGGAGAGTGGGGCAGAAAATGCACTGGAGAAACATAGAGGGGTGAATTGCTGTGGACCATGGTGGCCATGACTTTGTAATTGTAGTAATTCCCAAAGCTCTGGGGACTTCCTTAGCAGCACCTGGCACCTCAGATACAACAATCAGGTTGTTCTGTATGCAGAAAAAGCATACAGTTGACTGATTTAAATTGGGGAGTTTTGCCCTGTGAATACCATGGAAGCATCACAGGAAAAGAGAAGTGGGTGTGTCTGCAAAGGAGTGTTGAAGTCATCAAGCATGTACTCTGATCTTAGGGGTGAAGGATATGATGACATGGGAAGAGATTTGGTCTTTCTCCCCAAATCTGCCCTTCCAAAAGATGATATTATGCAGTGATGAAGAGCACAGACTCTGGAATTTGATATTCATTCAAAATTCACTTACTACTGGCTGAATGATCCTGGGAAAGTTACTTGATTTCTCTGTACCTCCTTATTTTCATTCTTAAAAAGAGTATGTTGATGGTACTTACCTTACTGAGTTGTCATGAGGATTGATGAGTTAATATACTTAGATTGGAATTGACATAAAATAAGATCTGTTTAAGCATTATCTATTTTTCTTCTGGAAGTCTCCATTTCAGTAACTGCATCTCCATCTACCCAGAAGGTCATAAAAGCAATCTGACAGTCGTCCTTGACACCATCCTCACTTCCCACATACAATTCATCTCAAAGCCCAAAATAGACCTTAAATCCCCCCACTTCTGTATTTCTATTGCTACTATGTTAGTCTAAAACACTATTATCTCCACCTGGACCATGGCCATTGCCTCCTAACTCATTCCCCGTCTTTCTCTCTTGCATCTCTCCAGTCCATTTTCCCCATAGCAGTGGGCAAGGGTTTTTCAATCTTAGCACTATTGGCATTTAGAGCCTGGTAATTCTTTGTTGTTGTGTTTTATTTAGCAGCATCCTAGCTTCTACCTACTAGACACCAGGAGCACCTCCTCCTCCCCTAGTCATGACAACCAAAAATGTCCCAGATACTGTCAGATCACTGTGGTTGAGAACCACTGCCACAGGAAGACAGAGCACAACACAAAAAGATGCAGAGCATATATGATACAATGCATCTTAACAAAGATGATGAACTACAGATTAGTACAGTCAAAAACAGAGCATAGATATCCCAATTCTGATTCCAGTCATCTTTCAATTAGGCCAAACTCCCTCCCAGTGTTTAGAGTAAAATATAATTTAGCACCAACATAAGATGACTGTCTTACATGGCAAAGGGGAATTAAGATAGCTAACCAGCTGACCTGAAGGTAGGGAGTTATCTTACATTATCCAATGAACCCAGTATAATCAAAGAGCCCTTCAATTTGTAAGAGGAAGACAGAAAAGGTCAGGGTGATTCAGTGTGAGAAGAATTTGGTCTGCTGGTTATGGCTTTAACAAAGAAGAGTCCAGGAGCTAAGAAATGTGGGCAGCCTCTAGAAGTCAGAGAGAATGAGGAAAAAAATTTTTTTTTCCTAGAGCCTCCAGAAAAGAACAAAGCCTGTCGATACCTTGATTTAAGACCAGTGAGATCCATTTCTTTTTTTCTTTTTTTTTTTAAAAAGATTTTATTTATTTATTTGACAGAGAGAGACACAGCGAGAGAGGGAACACAAGCAGGGGAAGTGGGAGAGGGAGAAGCAGGCCTCCTGCAGAGCAGGGAGCCCGATGCGGGGCTTGATCCCAGGATCCTGGGATCATGACCCGAGCCGACTGAGCCACCCAGGCGCCCCCCAGTGAGACCATTTCAAATTTGTGAACTACACAGCCGTGAGATAATAAATCTGTACAGTTTTAAGCCCCCAAGTTTGTGGTCATGTGTTTATAATAGCGCTAGAAAATTAATGCAACCCCTTTCTAGCTAGAGGGCCTTAGAGTTAGGTACTTAAATTCTCTAACAAGAGTTTACTCAACATAGTAATAGTACTTATCATTTGGCTTATTGTGAGGAATAAGTGAAGGAATCTAAATAAAGTGATTAGAACAATGCCTGATGTTATGAACTGAATTGTGTGTCTCCCCTCCCCCAAATTTATGTTGAAGTCCTAACTCCTGTGACTTAAATGTGATTATATTTGGAGACAAGGTCTTTAAAGAGGTAATTAGGTTAAATGAGGTCATATGGGTGAGACTCTAATCCAATGGGCCTGGGGTCCGTATAAGAAGAGGGAGAGACATTGGGGATGTGTGCTCATACCTTGATCTTGGATTTTCAGCCTCCAGAACTGTGAGAAAATACATTTCAGTTGTGTAAGCCCCCCAGTCTGTGGTATTTTTTTCTGGCAGCCCTAGCACACTTGAACCTCTAATCTTACTAAGCAGCCAGTAATGTGGATTCTTATCATGAGCTGTTTCTTACTAATAAATTCAGAAAATAGTACTACTTAGATTGCATTTAGGGAAAAAGATGATGTGAGAAACCTGAGTTCTACTTTTGGCTCTGGACCCCTGGCAGTGTCATCTTGTCAAGACATACATGTCCTATGCGCCCCCCGACTTTTTGTATTGATGTTTTCTCTCTTCTGGTTACTAATGGTAGATGGAACATATGTGGCTTTCCCCTGATCCCTCAGCCCCATTAAAAAGACAATGAAGGGATTTTCTTTTAAAGATATAAAGCTATGGGGCACCCAAGTGGCTCAATCAGTTGAGCGTCCGGCTCTTGGCTTCAGCTCAGGTTATGATCTCAGGGCTGTGAGATTGAGCCCTGCTCAGGCACTGTGCTCAGCAGGGAGTCTGCTTGAGATTCTGTCCCTCTCCTTCTGCCCTTCCCCCACTCACCTGCGCACACACACTCACTCTCTAAAATAAGCAAATCTTTAAAAATATATAAAGCTACAAGAACAAAGAGAACAAGAGAGGAAAAGAAAGCAATAACATGTTTGAAGCTGCAAAGCAAAAGGATAAAGGACAACTGACTTGGCAGACCTCAGAACATTGAACCCTAACCCATCCATGGAATTGTCCAGAAGCAAGCCGAGATGCACCACAGAGCTGCAGTGACTCGAGAACTGGCAGCACCATGGATCCATGAAAGTGTGTGTCTTGGGGCAGGTGGAGGTGATTGCTGAAAACCAGAGGACTGATTAAAAATCTATCTACAGGGCGCCTGGGTAGCTCAGTTGGTTGAGCATCCTGCTCTTGGTTTCGGCTCAGGTCACGATCTCAGGGTCACGGGATTGAGCCCCACGCCGGACTCCATGCTTAGTGGGAAGTCTACTTGAGATTCTCTCCTTTTCCCTCTCCTTCTGCCCCTCCCCCTGCTTGTGTTTCCTCCCTCTCCCTTTCTCTCTCCCTAAGATAAATAAATCTTAAGAAAAAAAAGAAAATCTATTTACAACACAGTTAGAGCTTTAGACTCCCTCCCCTACTTCTAAAAGTCTGCAGTTACACCTTCCTTAGAAGTAGAAAATAGAGGGCGCCTGGGTGGCTCAGTCGTTAAGCGTCTGCCTTCAGCTCAGTTCATGATCCCAGGGTCCTGGGATGGAGTCCCACATCCGGCTCCCTGCTCGGCAGCAAGCCTGCTTCTCCCTCTCCCACTCCCCCTGCTTGTGTTCCTGCTCTCGCTGTCTCTCTGTCAAATAAATAAATAAAATCTTAAAAAAAAAAAAAAAGTAGAAAATAGAGATTAACTCTCTGGAGAGAGTAAACTGGAGGGAATTGGGATTGGGGGCCACCTGCATGGACGGCAGAGACAATGTACCCAAACAGGAATTTGGTGAAAATTCACATAATGAATTCTGAGGCCCCCTCGTCTTTTCCCTCTTAGGACCCAGAAGGCTGGCAGGCAGGCTTAACATCTCCAGGCCGAAAGCTATAAAAGCGTTCTTGGAGTAATCTGCCCACCCCATGAGAAAAGGCACCTGGATACTGACATTGCTGGTTCTGTCCTGTTTACCATGAAACCTGTCCAATCACCAGCCCTGCTCATGCCCTTCTAAGCCTCCATGTGGCTTTTTTAGTATCCTACTTTTAAATATGTGCTGACAGCCCAGGGTTGGTTGAAGACACTTAAAGGAAGCCTCCAACCTGAGCAGAGGAGACCAAAACTAAGAAACCAAAAAAAAAAAAAAAAAAAAGAAAGAAAGAAAGAAGTGGGGAAAGGGGGATTTGAAAAGAGAGATAATGTGGGAAGAAATAACTTAAACCAGAAAAATAACTATTATTAATATCTTTGTAGACAAATGAGACTCTATTGTATCCACAACTAAGAACATGTTTTTACATGTTTTACCTTATTTTTTCAAGGAGTATTTATAAAACAAAAAAGAGCACGTGGACATCTAAAAATTAAATAACAAAAGTGAAAGGTTCGAAAGAGTTGGCAGATAACAAACCACAGAGTATACAAGAAAAATGCATACCTTATGACTCACCTGTGAATAAAATTTACTTGGTTATTTTAATGTCACCAGATATTATGATATGAATATTTCAAGAAGATAGGGGAAGCAAAGTTTGTGGTGCATGGCGTGTGTGTGTGTGTGTGTGTGTATTCACACGTGCGTATGGGTGCATGCGTGTTCTCCAGGAGGGGAGAAGAGCACTGAATCCTCACCTTCCACAGCAGGAGGTCAAGACATAGTATCTAAAATAGAGAAATAGTAGTGTAAACATGTTATTAAGAAATGTGGAGATAATTACTCAAAGAAACTGCTGAAAGGTTCAAAGCAGTTGTCTCTGGGTGATAGGAACAATTTGTGGAAGTGGTGTATGACAGGCTGGCTGATGTTCCTTTAACAAACTTTGTAAAACTAATTAACTGTTAAAACCATGTACATATCCAGGTTTTTTTTATTTGAAATTAATTTTTCTTAAGTAGGCAGCATGCCCAGTGTGAAGCCCAAAGTGGGACTTGAACTCATGACCCCGAAATCAAGACGACAGCCGAAATCAGGAGTCAAATGCCTAACTGACTGAGTCACCCAGGTGCCCCAATTTGAAATTAAATTTTAAAAAGACTAGGTGTAGGCGTTGGGACAGTGTCTTGTGCTTAGCAGGTATTCTATGTGACATCACCATCAATTTTCTTTTCTTATTTTTTTTAAGTTTTTATTTTAATTCCAGGTAGTTAACATGTAGGGTTATATATTAGTTTCAGGGGTATAATTCTACCCTTATTACTTCACCTTTTTGAATGTTTATAACATTCCAGGAAGCGTTCTTCTTTTTGTTTGTTTTTCCCCAAACTCTTTTCTGTGCACTGGCAAAGACACTCATCAGGAAGTTTTTAAAGCCTGTTTCCCAGTGAGAAGGAAGTAGGCATGCTTCCCTTTTTTGCAACCAAGCCACCTCCATCCCTCTGCTGTAGAAACCAAATCCTGGACGCGTCAACTCCATTCGCCGCTGGTGTTATGCAAGTGGACTGAATGTGGCAGCTGAAGCTTCTGAACTGAGCAATGAGAGACAGAGGACGAGGACCTGAGCAGCTCAGCTTCCAGTCAGGTAGAGAGTTGGCAGTTCTGAGGCTTTATACATATACTGCACATTTAATTTGCTTCCTGGCCCTTCTAAGTGGCAACTCATTAACACCTCAAGGCCAGTGGCTGGAATTTTACATTCTAAGTGAATGTACATTAGCATAATGGAATGTATGCTATGCCTGCGTCTCTGAAAAGCTGCCCTGTTTATTCAGCCACCCTTGAAAAAAGGGGGAGTTTTTTGGGTAGAAGCAAGAAATAACCACACACTGCTATTGAACACTTGAGAGTTGTAACTTTTCAAATGTTGCTCATTTATGATACCTCGTAACATTATATGTTACACTAATGTTACCCATGAAACATAGAGTGTTGGAAGGACAGATATTAGTGTTCCCACTTGGCAAACGAGAGAACTGAAGTACAGGGATGATTTGCAGATAGTTGCACAGGGCGACAGGATGAGTCAGGGACTCCCATCTTGATTCCAAATCTTGAGTTCTCCCTAACCATACCAGATAATTTACTCCAGCAGCTTATTTCCACATGGATCAAATGTAGAGATTTGAAAGAGCGCCGAGGAATATAAAGACACGATGACATGCTAAGACCCCATAAAAAAGTGCACGAAGGGTAAGGAAAAGATATGGTCAATGGTCTAGAACAATGAATCTCTTGGAAGGTTGGCTCACAGGTGGGCAAAAGAGGAAGGGATTCTTCTGCAAGGAGATCTGCCGCTACTGGGTATGGAGGGCCAGGGGGACTGGGCGGGGCTGCTCGTGGGCAGCAGAGTTCCCTTTGCTGCAGGGCACAATCAGGGAGGGCTGGGCAGAGAGAAAAAATAGGCTTTGTCTCTCATGAGAGCATTCATCAAACGGCAGTAGCTGATAAAGATTTTGAGGCAGAGGCCAGGCTTAGCAGCAGAGTGTCAGGATCAATTTGTGGTGTCTGCCTGGGGCTCGGGAGGGTTTTGAAAGCTGTGGCAGTTTGTCACCCTTGGGCAAGAGTCTCTGTCAGATGCTCCCTGCAGGATGACAGGGTTGTCCTTTGAGCCACATCTCCAGGAAAGACATGAAGATCCCATCAGTCAGTCAACAGGTGGCCGGTAGTATCCAGGTCTTTCTGACTCCAAAAAGATGTATCATGTTTATTAGCTCAATGCTTTGCACATAGTGGTGACTCAATAAATATTTTTTTCATGCATTTATTTTTTAGAACAAGTTTAAAGATATGTGGTAAGGCTCAACCAAAGATAAGACAAGTTATATTCATTCATGTTTGAGAAAATGAAGGCTTTTTAATAAAAAAAAAAAAAAGGAAAACCTGGCACCTTCTCTGTATCTGCAGTCATTCTGCTGGCACTGGGGATATAAGGGACAGACATGGTATCTGGCTCATCGAGGTTTTAGTCCATTGGCAACACACACACACACACACACACACAGAAAACAGTAACAAATGGTGACAGGTGCTCCTCTAAAAGAAATGAACAAGGCACAGAGATAGAGAAGTTGGAGGGATCTACTTTGCATAGTGTGGGGGGTGTTGGACTAGGTCTTTCTGGGAGGTAGCATTTAGGCAGAAACTGATAGTGTAAGAAAGAGCCCTGCATGCGAAGAGTGGATGGATCTCTACTGCAGGCAGAGTCACCAGTATGTGTAAAGATTCCGAGGTGACAGAAGCTTGGATTGTCTGGGAAAATGAAAGACAAGTCCTGTATTAGGGATGCAGAAAGCAAAGAGAGGATGGACAAGCAGCTGCAGCAGCAGCAAAGATAGCAAAGATGCCGACCATGATAAGGAGTTTAGATTGTTTTCTGAATACAGTGGAAAGGTTGGAGGACTTTTAAAAATATATATATTTATTTATTTATTTTAGAGAGAAAGAGAGAGCACATGCAGGGAGAGGCAGAGGGAGAGGGAAAGAGAAACTTGATCTCAAGACCCTGAGATCATGACCTGAGCTGAAACCAAGAGTCAGTCGTTAATCTGACTGCACCACCCACACGCCCCAAGTTGAAGGACTTTTAAGCAGAAGAGTGCCATAATCTAATTCGTATTCTAAGAAGATCATTCTTGCTGACGCTGCAGTAGATTATAGGGGGAGGGGACAAAAAAAGTAGCAAGCAACCATTGAACTGGTTCCTAGTTACCACAAGAGATAATGTTTGGCATCCGACACCATTTGTTGGAGAGACTTTTTCCCATTGTATATTTTGTATTCTTTGTCAAAGATTAATTGATCATATAATCATGCACTTATTTCTGGCCTCTCTGGTCTGTTCTATTGATCGCTGTGTCTATTTTTGTGCCAGTACCATACTATTTTGCTTATTACAGCTTTGTAGTATATCTTGAAATCTGTGATTGAGATACCTCCAGTTTTGTTCTTCTTTTTCCAGATTGCTTTGGCTATCGGGGGTCTTTTGTGGTTCCATAAAAAATTTTAGGATTATTTGTTCTAGTTCTGTGAAAAATGCTGTTGGTATTTTGATAGAGATTGCATTAAATGTATAGATATAGTTATATAGATATAGGTATATAGTTATATAGATATAGATACAGTTGACTATAATATCTCCAACAAATGGTGTTGGGAAGACTGGACAGCTACATGCAAAGCAATGAAATTTGACAATTTTCTTACACCATACACAAAAACAAAACCAAAATGGATTAAGGACCTAAATATAAGACATGAAACCATAAAAATCCTAGAAAAGAGCACAGGCGGTAATTTCTGACATGAGCTATAGCAACATTTTTCTAGATATGTCTCCAGTGTTTGGGTAGTGTAAACATTTTAACAATATTCTTCCAATCCATGAGCATCTTTTCATTTTGGTCATCTTCAATTTCTTTCATCAGTGTTTTATAGTTTTCAGAGTACAGGTCTTTCACCTCTTTGGTTAAGTTTTTTCCTAGGTATTTTATTATTTTTGGTGCAATTGTAAATGGGATTATTAATTTCTCTTTTTGCTGCTTCATTATTAGTGTATAGAAATGCAACAGATTTCTGTACATTGATTTTGTAGCCTGAGACCTTACTGAATTCATTTACCAATTCTAGTAGTTTTTTGGTGGAGTCTTTAGGATTTTCTATATATAGTATCATGTTATTTGCAAATAGTGAAAATTTTACTTCTTCTTTACCAATTTGGATGCCTTTTATTTCTTTTTCTTGTCTGATTGCTGTGGCTTAGACTTCCAGTACTTTGTTGAATTAAAGTGGAGAGAGTGGACATCCTAGTCTTCTTCCTGATCTTAGGGGAAAATTGAGTTTCTCCATTGAGTACGATGTTAACTGTGAGTTTTTAGTAGATGGCTTTATTATGTCGAGGTATGTTCCCTTTGTTGATGGTTTTTATCATGAATGGATATTGTACTTTGTCAAATGCTTTTTCTGCATCTATTGAAATGATTGTATGGTTTTAATCCTTTCTCTTGTTGATGTGATGTATCATGTTGATTGATTTATAAATATTGAACCATCCTTACATCCTAAGAATAAATTGCACTTGATCATGGTAAATGGTTTTTTTAATATATTATTGGATTCAGTTTGCTAATATTTTGTTGAGAATTTTTACATTTATGTTCATTAGAGATATTGGCCTATATTTTTTTTTTTTTGTGGTGTTTTTATTTGGTTTTGGTATCTGAGTAATGTTGGCCTCATAGAATGAATTTGGAAGCTTTCCTTTCTCTTCTATTTTTTGGGATAGTTTTAGAAGAATAGGTATTAATTCTTCTTTAAATGTTTGGTAGAATTCACCTGTGAAGCCATCTGGTTCTGGACTTTTGTTTGTTGGGAGTTTTTTAATTACTGATTCAATTTCATTGCTTGTAATCAATCTATTCAAAATTTCTGTTGCTTCCTGATTCAGTTTTGGGAGGTTCTGTGTTTCTAGGAATTTTTCCATTTCCTTAAGGTTGTCCAATTTGTTGACATATGATTTTTCATAATATTCTCTTATAATCCTTTGTATTTCTGTGGTGTTCGTTTTTATTTCTCCACTTTCATTTCTTTTTTTTTTTTTTTTTTTTAAAGATTTTATTTATTTATTTGACAGAGACACAGCGAGAGAGGGAACACAAGCAGGGGGAGTGGGAGAGGGAGAAGCAGGCTCCCCGCGGAGCAGGGAGCCCGATGTGGGACTCGATCCCAGGACCCTGGGATCATGACCTGAGCCGAAGGCAGTCGCTCAACCGACTGAGCCACCCAGGCGCCCTCCACTTTCATTTCTGATTTTGACTTCTCGCTCTCTCTTCATGAGGGTTGCTAAAGATTTACCCATTTTGTTGATTGCTTCAAAGAACTAGCTCCTGGTTTCATTGATCTGTTCTATTGTTTTTTTAGTTTTTATTTTATTTACTTTTGCTCTAAACTTTATTATTTCCTTCCTTCTATCAGTTTTGATTTTGTCTGTTCTTTTTTTGGCTTCTTTAGGTGTAAAGGTAGGTTGTTTATTTGAGATTTTTCTTGTTTGTTTGTTTTTTTTTTGGTAAAGATTTTATTTATTTATTTGAGAGAGAGAGCACATGCACACAAGCATGGGGGAGGGGCAGAGGGAGAAGCATGCTCCACACTGAGCAGGGAGCCCAACTTGGGGCTCAATCCCAGGACCCTGGGACTATGACCTGAGCTGAAGGCAGATGCTTAATCGACTGAGCCACCCAAGCACCCCAAGATTTTCCTTGTTTATTGAGGTAGGCTTATATTGCTATAAACTTCCCTCTTAGAACCACTTTTGCTGCATCCCAAAGATTTTGGACAATTGTGTTTTCATTTTCATTTGTCTCTATTTTTTTATTTCGTCTTTGATTTCTTGGTTGACCCATTCATTGTTTAGTAGCATGTTATTTAACCTCCATATATTTGTGTTCTTTCCAGATCTTTATTTTGGTTAATTTCTAGTTTTATAGTGCTGTGGTCAGAAAAGATGCATGGTATAACTTCAGTCTTTTTAAATTTGTTGAGACTTATTGTGGCCTAATATGTGATTTGTACTGGAGAATGATTCATGGGCACCAGAAAAGAATGTGTATTCTGCTGTTTTAGGATCGAAGTTTCTGAATATATCTGTTAGATCCATCTGGTCCAATGTGTCATTCAAAGCCACTATTTCCTCGCTGATTTTCTGTTTGGATAATCTATCCATTGATGTAAGGGGGGGCTGTTAAAGTCCCCTACTATTACTGTACTACTGTTGATTACTTCCTTTATGTTATTAGCTGCTTTATGGCTGCTCCCATGTTGGATATATAAATATTTACAATTGTTATATCTTCTTGTTGGATTGTTTCCTTTAGATAGTGTCTTTCTTTGTCTCTCATTAGAGTCAAAATTTCTCTTAAACAGAATCAAGCCACAGGGGCCAGAAATTCTCCATCTTCACACCTCTGATAAGCAGCTTTCTGAGTTTGCATCTATGATAAATTCAAAGCTACAACTGCCCATTCTTCTGAACCTTGAATTTTTCTTTTTTTTAAAAATTGATCTATTCTTTTAGCAACTTTCAAATATACAGCACAGTATTATTAACTGTAGTCACCATGCTGTACATTACATTTCCAGGACTTATTTATTTATAGCTGGAAGTTTGTACCTTTTGACCACCTTCACCCATTTCACCCACCCCCCTCTCCTCCACCCTGCCCCTAGCAACCACCAGTCTCTTCTCTGTATCTGTGAGTTTGGTTTTACTGGTTTTCTGTTTGTTTGTTTATTTGTTTGTTTTTAGATTCTATATATAAGTGAGATCACACAGTATTTCTCTGACTTATTTTACTTAGCATAATGCCCTCAAGGTCGATCCATATTGTCACAAATGGTAGGATTTCTTCCTTTTTATATGGCTGAATAATATTTTATTATATATCTACATATTATATATAATATATATCTGTATAGATATATACATACATACACACACATATCACATTTTCTTTATCCATTGATGGACATTTAGGTGGTTTCCAGGTCTTGGCTATCATAAAAAAAAACAAACAGCTATGAACATGTGGGGTGCAGTATCTTTTTGAGTTAGTGTTTTCCTTTCCTTTGAATAAATACCCAGAAGTGGAATTGCTGGATCATACACAATAGTTCTATTTTTAATTTTTTTAGGAAGCTTCATACTGTTTTTCACAATGGCTTCACCAGTTTACATTCCAACTTAAATTATTTCTTGTCTTTTTTATAATAGCCATTCTAACAGGTGTGAGGTAACAGCCCATTTTGGTTGATTTGCATTTCCCTGATAATTAGTGATGCTCAACACTGAACCTTGAATTTGACCAAAATGTTTGGGACTCAGAGAAGTCAAAGAGACCACAGGTGAGGCGTCACTCAAAGAAGTTCAACCCCTGCAGGTGCTAAGGAGCTCTTAAGGCACCTAGGGCAAATCTGTTATGAAGGCAGTAGTGACTTTGGGGCCACCTTTCCCCCATCAGGCCCTTCTCCCTCTTGTTGCCCTCCATTCTGTCATGTACCTAGTTTATAGATGAAGAAACTGAGGCATGTAAGTTTTCTAATTGTCTAAAGTCACACAACTTGTAAGTGGTGCAAATCCAGGTCTGTGGAATTCAGCTCCTCTCATTATTAAAAAATTTGCCAGGATTAAGTGTGTATGAGGGCAAAGAACAGCAAAGGGATCAGAGAAAGGATAGAGTATCCCTCCACCCCAGCCTCATCCTCCCCTCTGTGAAGGCTCACTGGGTCCTGGCCAGGATTATTGGAGAAACTGCACCTGGCATCCCAGTGAGTGCCCTGTGATCTGGGGAAGCTCCAGGCTCTCTCTGATGTAGAGATTTCAGGCAGCTTAGCAGGGAAGTCACCAAGACACAGAGGCACCCTGATGGGCTTACTATAATAGCAAATGTGCAGAGTACTTCCTATGTGCTGGCCATTGATCTAAGCACTTTACATGTACTGACCCATACAATCCTTTAACAGCTCTGTGAAGGAGGTACTATTATTATCTCCATTTTTATGGATGGGAAAGTGGCATACAGAGAGATCAATGCCCAACTTTGCTCACATAGTAAGTGGTGGGTCCAGATTACAAACTGACATGTCTCCCAATCCTGCTCTCCTCATTCTGCCTCTCCACACTGAGAAGCACACCCTTGGGAGCTAGGATGATAGGTCCAAATCCTGGCTTTGCTATAAGACCTCAAGCATATCACTAAGTTACATGGACTTGTTTCCTCAATCACAAAATGGGGGATGAAAAGAAGTACTTCCCTAGGGCACATTAAATGACATTCAGCATATGAGGCACCAGGCGAGATGCCTGACATAGTAAATACACAGTAAATGCTGGTAGATTTTGCTATTGGGTGGTTGAAGCACCCAGTAAACCCTTTAACTGATGGCTTCTTCCACCCACCCCAAGATCCCATCTGTGACCTGGGTAGTGACTGGGTGAGGTGACAGGAGGTGCAAGGTTGGGGAGAGTGCAGGGCTCGGAGGGAGTAGAAGCTTCCACTTGGGGCTTTGAGGCAGCGGGAGACCTGCCAGAACATGAAAGAGTCCAGCAGATCCCAACTCTCAGCTTCTGCATAAGCCAAAAACAGGGAGCTTAATTTGGAGGGAAAGGAAGGAGAGAAACAGGGCTGAGCTTGCAGAGGGGCAAAGACACTGTCTTCACAATGCTGTAGCTGGCTCTATGAGCAGTCCTGGACTCTCCACCCCCTGGCTGACTCCTTCCAGAGCCTGGCGCTGCCTGTGAATGAGGCCACCTTTCCCAGCCAGCCCTGCTGGTGGCTGCATCTTCCCTGAGTCTGGACCAGGCTAGTCTGAGCCGGTTCCCTCCTGGCTGTCAGGTCCCTGCCTGGCCCTTCCAGGCTCAGTCTTTTGCCTTCCCCAAATGTCTCTGACTCTGGAAGCCTCAGACCCCCTGTGATTATTGAAGGGAACTGATAGGTGGCCTGGGAGAAGGTACAGGTCTCTGGTCTGTCCACACCTGCCATCAGACATGACCTTAGTGAGAAAGAACATTTCCCAGAGTGTTAAAAATCAGGAAAGAAGTGCCCAGACTTGAGCAGCTGGGGACAGAGCCCAGATGAAAACCTGTAATACTGCTACAACAGCTACAGTATTAGCAGTTGAGTACCTGCCCAGATACAGGGCTTTACCGGCACCATTTCTATTAAGCCTCAAAAGAACCCCATGAAGCAGGTATGATCAGGACCCCCACTTTGAGGACAAAGAAAAAGCCTAGAGAAGTGAAATCTCTGACCGCACATCACACAGGAGTTGGCTGCAGACCAAGGATGCAAACCCAGGTCCAACCAAGTCCAGAGTCCCTGCTCTCAATTCCTGTCTGGGCACTGAGCTCCTGGCACGGGCCCCATCCCCTGCTCACATGTCTTAATCCTGCTGCAGCTCTAAACCAAGTATCAGAGCCTGCCACTTGCGTGAACTATCCCCTCCCACTGAAATTAATTGTCAGTGCTTTTTGAAATCCGCAGCAAATATGAAAGCAGAGTTTCCCCAAAGGTTAATTAATTCAGCTCAACCCGACAAGTACTCTTTGAGTATCACCTCAGTGACAGACACGGGTTTCAATGCTGTGGGGAGGGTGGGGGGTGAAGGAGAGAAGGAGAGAGACCCAGAAAGAGGGAGGAAAATGGGAAAACTCTCCAGTCCCTATTGTCAAAGAGCTTTTCATCTGCAGGTGAAAACCCCCAGTGATCAGAACTGGACATGCATGTTTTTTAAATGACTTCGTGGGGGAAAAAAAGATGGATAAAAATATTGTCCAAGATGAACACAAGCCAGGCTGATATTTCCCTGGGCTCAAGTGTCAGGCAGCAACACACGCTTCTGTCTCCGGGCTCCACTCTGCCTCACCATGGTAACCGCCAGGGCCCTCAGCTGCCAGCTGGTTTGTAGATCCTCTGAGTGTATGTAGCTGGAGAGGAGAACATGCATGGATGGATGGCTGAAGTCTCCCCCTTCTCTCTGCAGCCCAGCAACCCTAAATGTGTCTCTCAAAAGGGGTCCGTTTATGAGCAGTACATCTTCCAAGATTGAATTGTTCCTACTGTATCAGAGGATGGATGTCTGAAACAGGTGCAGACCAAATCCTAAATATTGTAGGTCTGCCCCGCAGACCAATACTCACTGTGTCTGCTTGCACGGCCGTGACAAGTACCGTAGACTGGGGGGCTGAAACAATAGTTTTCTCCCAGTTCTGGAGGCTGGATAGCCGAGATCAAGCTATTCAGCAGGTTTGGACTCTCCTGACCTCTCCCCTTGGCTTTCAGATGGCCACCTTCTGTGTCCTCACATGGTCCTTCCTCTGCGCACATATCCTTGATGTCTCTCTGTGTGTCCAAATCTCCTCCTCTTATAAGAGTGCCTTGTCAGATTGGATTAGGGTCCATCCTATTGGCCTTATTTTAACATAATCACCTCTTTAAAGGCACTATCTCCAGGGGCGCCTGGGTGGCTCAGTCGATTAAGCTTCTGCCTTGGCTCAGGTCATGATCTCGGGGTCCTGGGATCGAGTCCCACGTGTAGGGCTCTATGCGCAGCAGGGAGGACGCTTCTCCCTCTCCCCCTCCCCCCTTCTCGTGCTCTCTCTCTCAAATAAACCTTAAAAATAAATAAATAAATAATAAAGATACTATCTCCAAATGCAGTCACATTCTTAGGTAAAGGGTAGGGCTTCAATATACGAATGGGGGCGGGGGGGCACAATTCAGTTTATAACAGCAGGCTTTACTCTACTTACTTTATTTTGATTCTTTCATTTATTCCTTAATAAGCCAAGGGCTAAGGACTATCATTATTATGTATTGAGGAAACTGTTGTTCAGAGAATTAAGTACCCAACTCTAAGGCTCTATAGCTAGAAAAGGGTTGCATTAATTTTCTACAGCAGCTGTAACACATGACCACAAACTTGGTGGCTTAAAACTACATAGGTTTATTTTCTTACAGTTGAGTAATTCACAAGTTCAAAGTGGACCTCACTGGGCTGAAATCAAGATGTCAGCAGGCTACATTCTTTACTGGAGGCTCTAGAAAAAAATATTTCCTCACCCTCTCCCACTTCTAGAGGCTGGCCAAATTCCTTAGCTCTTAGACTCTTCCTCTTCAAAGCCATGATCAGCAGGTCAAATTCGTCTCACATTGCATCATTCTGATCTTTTCCACTAGACTATAAGCTCCCCGAGGCCAGGAACTAGATTTTTTTTGTCCCTATAATCCCAGTGCTGGCACAGTGCTTGCATATTGAAGGAGGTCAATAAATTAAGCAAAGAAACCAATATTAAAAGATGAATGAATAAAGCTGGCAGAGAATAAGAAACTTGGACTCTTCCCAGTTCTCCTACTAATCTACTGTGGGAGCTGGAGAAATGTATTTCATTTCTATGGAGTTCATCTTTTAATTTGCATCAGGAGGGTATTTGTCTAATCCTGAACATCTATGCCAACTTTCACATTTCCTGATTCTCAGCCAAGGTACCAGCAGTTCCTGCTTTGTTTTTATTTTTGTTTTTCTGTTTCACAAAGGCTCCGGTTTCCCATAGCTCCAGGGAGCTTGATTCTTGTCATCTGTCAATCATGTCAGGCACTGCTTTGTCTCCAATCCACTCCTTACTTTCTCATCCTCCCAGATTATTTCCTGGCCAGTGTTCAAGCCATTAGCTCTGCCTTCCTCAACAACCCCTTTTCATCAGTGGAGCCTCAAGGCAATTTCCTTCCCCTGTGAAACGCTCCCAGCCACTCCAGCCCCCAGAGCTCTCTCTACCTTGGCATTGATCACCATCACACTCAGAGAAAAAAGCTTAAGTATCTCTGGATCAGAAATAAAGGAACAAAGGGCTTATTCATTCATTTAACAAATATTTGTTGAGCATCTCCTGTTTTCCAGTATTCTACCAGTTGCTGGGATACAATAATGAGCAAAACACACATAGTCCCTGGCCCAAGGGAATCTGTGTGTCTGCACATTCTGGATAACAGAAATACCAAGTATGGGGACATCTCAAACATCAAATAGTTAGGAGGTGGGGAGGCATGTGAGAGATGATTACAAAGGGGCAACAGGAAACTTTTGAGGGTGGTAGTAATACATCATCATCCTGACTGTAGTGAAAACTTCATGGACATATACATATCTCAAACTTATCAAATTGTACACTTAAACTATGTGCATTTTATTGTATGTCTAGCATACCTCAAAGCTGTCAAAAAATTAAAGTTCTAACCTGTCTAAGAAGATAAATTAAGATTTGTGTATGTGTGTATGTGTGTGTGCACATGTGTACTTGTCAGGGGTTGGGGAGAAGAGGAAAGTGGCAGGAGGCTTTTTATTTTTATTTTATTTTATTTTATTTTATTATGTTAGTCACCGTACATTACATCATTAGTTTTTGATGTAGTGTTCCATGATTCATTGTTTGCGTATAAACACCCAGTGCTCCATGCGGTACCTTCCCTCTTTAATACCCATCATCGGGCTAACCCATCCCCCCACTCCCCTCCCCTCTAGAAGCGTCAGTTTCTCAGAGTCCATAGTCTCTCATGGTTCATCTCCCCCTCCGATTTCCGCCCCTTCATTTTTCCCTTCCTAGTATCTTTTTTTTTTTTTTAAACATAATGTATCACTTGTTTCAGAGGTACAGGTCTGTGATTCATCAGTCTTACATAATACACAGCGCTCACCATAGCACATACCCTCCCCAATGTCCATCACCCAGCCACCCCATCCCTCCCACCCCCCTCCACTCCAGCAACCCTCAGTTTGTTTTCCTGAGATTAAGAGTCTCTTATGGTTTGTCTCCCTCTCTTGTTTCAGCTTGTTTCATTTTTCCCTCCCTTCCCCTATGATCCTCTGTCTTGTTTCTCAAATTCCTCATATCAGTGAGATCATATGATACTTGTCTTTCTCTGATTGACTTATTTCACTTAGCATAATACCCTCTAGTTCCGTCCACGTCATTGCAAATGACAACATTTCGTTTTTTGTTTTGTTTTGTTTTTTTGATGGCTGCATAATATGCAGGAGTCTTTTTAAAAATATATTTATTTGAGAGAGAGAGAGAGAGAAAGAGTGGGGGGAGGGGCAGAAGGAGAAGGAGAGAGGGAATCTCAAGCAGACTCCCCACTGAACTTGAAGCCCGATGTGTGGGTTTGATCTCACGATCCTGAGATCATGACCCGAGCCACAATCAAGGGTCGGATGTTCAACAGACTGAGCCACTCATGTGCCCCGGCAGGAGGCTTTTTAAAGATGGAGAAGGAAGACTGACCTGTTAGACATTTTATCACCTTAAATATCAGAGCTTAGAAATTGTCTAGACCCACACTTTTGTTTCCATCTGGGAGTCTGAGGCCCAGAGGGTCATAATGGTTTTCCTTAAGGTCCTATAACTCTTTTCTGGTTATTAATACTGTGAATAACAACTACCTCCATTTAAGCAACCACGAAGAACCATTCCCTGCAAGACATGCTTGAGGCCCATTATCTCACCAGTCCTCACAATTTCCTTTCTAAGTCGGCATCATTATTCCCATTTATGAGGAGTGAGGAAACAGGCTCAGTTAAATGCCTTTCTGAAACCCACACAGCTAGAAAATTGAAGGGCTGTGATTTCAATCCAGGTCAGTCTGAGTCCAAAGACAGAGCATTTTTCATTTTAATAAAACCTAGCATTAATAATTACCTACAAAGCATTTTGATTCCAAGTACAAGGCAAAATTATATGTACATTTTACATACTGTATATATACACTGGGGATGGCGAAAATGTTTTGCAACTAAGTAGAGGTGATGCTTGTACAACATTGTGAATATACTAAATATCACTGAATTGTTCATTTTAAAATGGTTAATTTTATGTTATGTGAATTTCACCTCAATAAAAGACAAATATTTAATTTTAGTTAAGGTAAAACACATAACGTTCTTCATCATAATCAGTGAAGTGGAGTTATCATTCCCAGCTCCATATTTTATTAACAGAGCTATTATTCTGAAAGCCCTCTGGAAATGTTTTTTTTTTTTTTTTAAGCTGCAGAATAATAGTATATGACAAATCAGAGCACATTTGCAGGGCAGAGGCTATGGCAGAAAAAGCTCTCAACGTAGTCAGGGGGTGGTGTGGAGTTGGGTGGGCTGGGAATTTACCCACCATATACCTTGGATAAGCCTCTTTGCTCTCTGAAAGCTTAGTTTTCTTAAAGTGAGGATAATATGACCCACTTCGCTTGCCTCAAAATCTTACTGTGAGGCTCAAATAAGAGAGCCAGTTGGAAGTTCTTTGTAAATCTAAAAAGCTAAGCAAAATTGAGGCATTATCATTATCATCCAAAACAGTGTAATTTAAGGGAAAGAGCTCCTCTGTTGCACGCCTGCTGGTATCAAGTATAGAGATGATGCTCACAAAGCATCTAATGAGATAGTAGTGAATCTGGACAGGTTCTGTGACTCATGTGGCCAGTATAATATGGCAAGTCATACTGTGCCAGTTTCCAGGCTCAATTCTCGAGAAACTAGCATCTTCTAATCCCTGTCTCTTCCCTGTCAATCTTGGAGAAGCCAATTGTTATGTAAAAAGTTCGACTATCCTGAGATCACCATGCTATGTGGAAGCCCGAACTAACCACATGGAGAGGCTGGGTGGAGAAAGGGATGCTTTTTCAGCCACCCAAATCCAAGTACCAGATATGTGAGTGAAGAAACCCTATTGGATACCAATGGTTGTGATGTGGAGAAAAATCAAGGAACCCAGTGGAAAGTCAAAAGTGCAACCCCAGACATAGGGCCCCAGGAGAGCTCGGCAATCTCCAGATGTTGGGCCACCCCAGCTGAGACCCCAGTCATTATGGAGCAAAAATGAGCTGTCCCTAATCCTTACCCAGAGAATCATGAACATACTAAAACAGTTGTTGATTGACTCCACTGATTTCCCAGATGGCTTGTTATACAGCGATAGGTAACTGGAACACCAAGAGAAGGGAAAGATCATGGACCACGGAATCAGACTGACTTGATTCCAGGCTCAGCCACTTACTCACTGTGTGATCTCAGACACCTTAATTAGCATCTCTGAGCCTCAGTTTCCTCATCTACTCAGTGGGAAAAATAACACCTGCATTGCAGTGTTACTATCAGGAATATACGGAATGTGTGGACTTGAAGGCCTGTAGTAGTAAGTGGTACCTATAACAGTTATCGTTTTAATTCTTGTGGACATTTTAGTCCTCCCATGTGAAGAAAAAAAAGTGGAAACATTTTTGGAAACATTTCTGCAGTTAATTTTTTTAGTTTGATTCAACTGGATCCAAATAGGCTGCCCGATTGCTTTTCTAACCAGAGCCCCTTTCCCAGGGCTGTGCCCTGTTGGGGGCTGCTCTTCCCTGGGGTGCCACCTTCTACCCCTCGAGCTCCATTTCCACCTCTCCTGTCCCCATATCCCTTTGAACTTGGGGCTCTGTGTTGGATATTCAGAGGCTCAGTGCCACAAAAGTCTTCCAGAGTTAGGAACCACAGGTCAGGATTGCGGTGTGGGGGCAGGGGCTCTGTCTTTTTGACCCTTCTAGATGATAAACTCCTGGCTGAGAATCTGGCAGAAGGCATGAGGCTTTGATTTATAGCCAACTTTAGACCAGGCATGCTGGGCAATCAATTCCTATTTTGCAGCTATCAGTCTTAGATGGGGTCTCTCTGGGTCTTTGGCAATGATGGGAAGGCCAAATGGCCCCCTCCCACTCCCTGCTCTGCTCCTTCATCTGCTTTCTCCTGCCGTAGCCACCACCTGACATGGGGGCATGGTGGGAGTGCAGGCTGACAGCCCCCCTCCCAAGGCTCTTTAATTTCCTGGCCTTCCGCATCTAAGCAGCCTCTTAGGACTTGTCTGGAAAGACAGATTTATCAGTTCCAAATACCGACAGCAGGATCACAGGAGATCATGAGCAGCCAGGCAAGAGATTGGAAACGTGGCTCCTTTATAAATGTTTCAATTAACTTTCCTCCCTTCTTTTTCCCCTGTCTGTAACAGAGTACCAGTGGGGGAAAAGATGAAGGGCATTGAGAATAGAGAGAGCAAGAGAGACCCCACCCCCACCCTCGGCACCAGGCCTGGCTTGCCATTGCCACGTGAGGAACCTGGGTGGCCCTGAGCAGTTGGCCCTGCCACCCTCTCAGAGAAAAGGCGTCATGGTTGTGGCCTCCACCCTGTGAAGCAGCAGCTAGAGCACTACAGTTTTGACATTTATTTTCCCTCTTCCTGTAAACACAGCAACCCCTTAATTAGTGCCCAGCCGTCTCTGACGTCAGCCCACAGCTCTCCTGTGGGCAGCAATCCACTCATCACCAGCTAAAACCGGTCCCACTTCCAAGAGCCACTGGTGCCCCCAGATGGTTTTCTCTGTCTGGAAAGAAAGAGCCAGAAGGGAGCCAGGGTGGTGAAAAGGGGACAATGCTCACCCCAACAGACCAGAGCTAATTTTCTCAGGAGTTGCTGGATGTTCAGAAAGCCCTGACAGTAGCCTAGAGACCCACGCAGGGCTGCTGTGGGCACCGCTTCCCTCTGCATCTCCTGGAAGA
Source organism: Mirounga leonina (assembly GCF_011800145.1). Taxonomy (NCBI): domain Eukaryota; kingdom Metazoa; phylum Chordata; class Mammalia; order Carnivora; family Phocidae; genus Mirounga; species Mirounga leonina. Next base: position 39,109,089 of record NW_023270447.1, read on the forward strand.
GAATTCACACTGATTGAACAAGAGGCTTTAGAGAACCCTATAATAGATCCCTGCTTTTATTCCCATTTCCTAGAGGAAGAAACTAAGGCTCAGAGCTAAGTTTTGATCACATAGCTTGTGTTCATTTCAGTATGAAAATTACTGTAAAACAAGGGCCACAAACTGGGTGGCTGAAAACAGTAGGAATTGATTGTCTCACAGTTTTGGAAGCTAGAAGTGGAAAACCAAGGCATCAGCAGGGCCATGCTCTCTGTGAAGGCTCTAGGGACCACTCCTTCCTCGCTCGTTCTAGCTTCTGGTGGTTGCAGACAATCCTTGGTGCTCCTCGGTTTATGGCAGCCAAACTCCAATCTCTGCCTCTGTTTTCACATGGTCTTCTTTCCCTTCTGTGTCTCTGTGTCCAAATTTCTCTCTCCTTCTAAGGACACCAGTCATTGGATTAGAGCCCAACCTAATCCAATATGACCTCATCTTTTTTTTTTTTTTTAAAGATTTTATTTATTCATTTGAGAGAGAATGAGATAGAGAGAGCATGAGAGGGGGGAGGGTCAGAGGGAGAAGCAGACTCCCTGCCGAGCAGGGAGCCCGATGCGGGACTCGATCCCGGGACTCCAGGATCATGACCTGAGCCGAAGGCAGTCGCTTAACCAACTGAGCCACCCAGGCGCCCAATATGACCTCATCTTAATTTGATTGTATCTGCACAGGCCCTACTTCCAAGTAAGGAAACATTCACAGGTTTGGAGTGATCATGAATTTTGGGGAGATGCTCTTCACCCTAGTACACCTGTAAGTACCCAACCTCAGATTCAAGCCCAGGTCTTTCTGAGGCTCCTGGTCTTTATGCCCCCCAAAACTGCTGCCAGGAGTGGACTCCTGGTAGAGTGTGTGTATCCAAGGAAACTTAGAATTTGGTCTCTGGACAATGGCAACAACTTTTCTGATGGGGCCTTGGTAGTACAGGAGGGCACATCACCCGGGGCCCCAACTGCCCTCTGACACTTAATCCTTCCCCATGGGGATTGCTCCTTCACACTCTCTCTTGGCCACCAGTATTACTAAACCAGACAGAAAAATTAGGTGCTGGGGTCTGAGAAGAAAGCATGAGGTGCTAGAATGAGCACTCAGAGGAGAGAAAAGAGGCCTAGTTCAAATCCCGTTACTACTGTCGTGGGGAAAAAATAATTTTCCCTCTACCCTTCTGAGTTCTTGGCTGGGACCCCTGTAATAAAAGATATATTAACAAGGGAAAAACAGTTTATTAACATGTCTACTTCATGTAAATCTCTCACGTGTACATATCCAGGGAAAAATAAATAACTCTCTGAGGTGGCTTAGAATCTTGGCTCAAATACTATCTTCAGCTAAAGATGAAAGAAAAGTGTAGGGGATACCAGTTATGGAGAGGTTATCAGGAAAAGCGAGGTAAAAAAGAGTTAAGTTTTGTTGTGTCATGCCTTCTCTTATTGATAAGGGTCAAAAGTTGTCTCCAGGAATTAACCTTCGTCCTTCCTGGTGAGGGCGGGGGGGCGTCTTTGTAAATGTATGTCCTGCTTTTAGGCAACTGGGGAGAAGGCGAAGAGCTTTTCTTCCATTTGCTGCTTCTCAGTTGCCTTCAACAATAATAATCAATAATCCTTATGCTGAAGTGGCATCTTTGGGGTAGCATATTCTGTTATCCTTCATCTGATAGCTGTGTGTCCTGCAGCAAGTAACTTTACTTCTCTGAGTCTTCATTTCCTCAGTATGAAGTATCTCTAAAGTCCTTCCCAGAGAGCAAACGATATTGGGGAATACTTGAATTTACTTATCTTGTACAAAGCTACTTGAAGTATGACAGGCATGATTAAAGAAAGATAAAGAGGTAGACAGAAACTTCTGGGAGATTTTGAAGGAGACTTGTGAGGACTTTGAAGGACTTTGAAAGTGACGGCACTGTTATTATAATGTCTTCATTTTTCCCGAACACTTATGGCTCTCTTCTTCCTAGCTGTAAGAGTGTCATTAGAGTATCCTAATGCCCATCATTTGTAATTAGGGCCATTTTTGCACTCATGACAAGTCTGGAGAGAGAGAAATTCATGGTATAATTAGGTAAGAGACAGAAAAGGATCTGGGGTAAAGGAGACATGTGTTTGTGTGAGGACATGGCCGGCGATGAAGCAAACTGGTTTGTAAGCAGTGAGTGGCCGGAAAAACAAGGGACATAATGTTCCTCAGGAGGAGGAAGGAAGAAGGTCGTGGAAAAAATGCTGGGTGAACCAGTTCTTCATGCCGTGCATCCAAAGACAATATCAACCCAGTGTGATTTGGGGCAAAGCAAAGTTTACCTCTAGGTGAGAGAGGAGATCAATTACTCTTTTGCTATTAGGTTTTTTTGTTTTTTTTAACTTTTTGTTAACAGAGGACATTCCTTTTTTACTCAATACCTCAATTCTTGTGTAGCTGGGGTGTGGTTTTGATGCCTTGATCAATCATATACGACTCACTCTGCATCCTGTCATCGAAATAGAAAATCTTCAGGCTGTGTGTGTGACACAGATCCAGGGAGCACATTCACACTGCAATATGTGAATAGTAACCACCACCGCCACACACCCCTCCAACCCCCAAAATGGTACAACACAGTGGCCCCGCATGATACCCCTCTCAGCTCTTATTAACATTCAATTCATTTTGAAAGAGAGCTTCAGGGAAGCCAAGCATGAGATTATATTCTACTTGAAAAAAGCTAAATAACAAGAAGCCTATGAAATAGATCTTATAAGATTTTCAGTGTTTTAGATTTTAGCTTTAAGTAAGTCAAAAGTCAAAGACAGCTGCTAAAATAGTTTCCACTTAGACACATTCCTATTCTGTTTAATTCACAAGGTGTTAACTATTTTCCTGGTTTAAGATGTCTCTGGATGACATCTCCCAAAGTATGTTCCATGAAACACAAATGGAAGGGTTATTGGATGAAAGGGTTCTTAGGGTAAGTGAGTCTGGGAAATAATAGGTAGACTAGGTTTCTTTATTGCAATGCCTGGGAGACAATGAATGCACTAATGAGGAATGTGGATCTCTAAGAGAAAGAATAGTGTGTATTAGATCAACAGAGCACTGTTTTCAGGCCCGGTCTTCCATTAAAAAACTTTGGGAAATCTTCCAGATGATTCTTTGATCTAGGCCAGGATCACCTGTCAATACACATATCAGTGGGGGGTATACATATGTCACTAAGCAGAATTGGGTGGGGGGCGGGGCACAGCGTATATCCCTTAGGGAAAGAGTGAGCTTGAATTTCACAATATTCTGTAGCACTGACCTTCAAAGAATAGGAGTAAGGCCAGACATCCAGCTCCCTGAGACCAAGGATCAGGTCGGCCTCCTCCGTGTTTAAGATAATACCCAGCACACGTTGGTATTCAAGAAAAGCTTGTTGAAATAAATTTAATATGCAGGGGTTCACACACATTGCTGACTTCACATGAGTGTATATGGGTTTATATGCGTGAGCAACTGCATTCACTTAATTCATCATAAACAGGTTGCCATAGTATATCTCTAGCTCTGCATATATGAAAAGCTTATTATCAGCAACACAGAGAATATAGTACTTCTTGGTTTTAATTTCCTCTGAAGAGCAATAACACAGTGATCGGGAGAAAATCAGCCCTGCTGCAGAGGCTGAGAGTCACTTAGGGGTGACCTTTTCCTCATGAAAATTGTTATCCTCTTAGCTGCGCTGGCCCTGAACCTCCCCAGCTACCACAAAAACAGATAGATGGCAACGAAGTCATCCCTGCACCTGGCTGATTGTGGAGCAGTGCGGAGGAGCTCCAGAAAGAAAAAATATATATATTGCTTTTACCTCTCTCTTTTGGAAGAAACACTAGGCAGCCATGACCTGCTGTGGGTCAAATTTTCCCCCCAAAATTATTTTTCTTCTGGATTTGACATAATTTCCATATTCTAAGGAGAAACGGAGAGGTCACCCCCTGGAGAGAGGTCCAAGCTACGCTAGACTTTTCCTGGTTCTCTCTTAGTGTGTGTCAGCAGCCAAGCCCAGCATGTTAAGTGTTTTGTAGGGCTACTTTTCTCTTCTAAAACGTCCATGCTGTTAGAGTCTGAAGGAAGAATTTGAGCTCAAGGGGAGCATTTGGAGTGAGGCTTAGTCATAAGGACACATGCATTGATTTTTACCTGCCATTCCCGGAGCTCCGGAGCTCTGCAAAGACCAGGAACTTTCAAAGAAACAGCGCTTGCATGTATTATCTCCGTCTTTGGACTGAGATCTCTATTACTGGGGCCGAGCTAGTTGGGGGAGAGATGTTGCTTTTGTTTTTGTTTTAACTTTCTTTTTTTAAAAGATTTTTTAAATTAATTTGTCAGAGAGAGAGAGAGCGGACAAGCAGGGGGAGAAGCAGACTCCCCACTGAGCAGGGATCCTGATGTGGGGCTTGATCCCAGGACCCCGAGATCATGACCTGAGCCGAAGGCAGATGCTTAACCGACTGAGCCACCCTGGCACCCCCTCTTTTAACTTTCTTACTGAGAATAAATTTTAATACAGCCCAAAGTAAGATAATTCCAGAATTATTAGGGCTGTCTCATTGTTTTGTCTTTCCCTTCTCTTGCAAATCACAAGCAGATATCCTGTTATTTCATGCTTACCTATTTGAGGATATATTTTCCAAAAAAAAAAATGCTATTATCTCATTCAAAGTATGACATCATAACACACAGCGGGTTATCATATTTGAAATATCAAGGTGTTTTCAAATTCCTTGATTATCTTTTTTATGGTTGTTTTATTCAAATTAGGATCAAAAAAGGAGCCACACAGTTCATTTGGTTGTATGTCTCCTAAGTGTCTTTCAATCTAGAGTGGTACCCTCTTCCCTATTGTTTCATGCTATTGACATGTTGAAAAGGTTATGTTACTTTAAAGAAATGTATCTCTAGTATGATTCCCTTTCTTTTCTATCATCTCCTCTCCACCTGGGAAAGGGGGAACTTTAATATCCAGTGAAGAGACCATTAGATAACAATACTATTTCAGTCCTTCAGAAGAAGGGAATTTTAAGTCCGGCCCATGACTGCCCGATCTGAAGCCCACACATCCCAGTCACTCTCACAGGTAGATGTGGCCATCTGTGCAAAGTGACCGTGAATTTTGCAAGTTCCAGGTGGTAGCCTTGAGAGAAGCATCCTCTCTCCTTTCTCATTCTTGTTCCCCAAGGCCTGAACTGCAGACACGGGGTGAGCCTTCTTGGACCACGCCCGCAGGGCTAAGAACCAGGACTGGCTGAGCCACAGAACGGAAGGTATCAGGATCCCTGGTGATTTCGTGGAGCAGAGCTGCCACTCCAGCTCAGACTTTGACATGAGAGATAAAGGTATACTTTGCTTAAGCCACTGTTCTTTGGGACTTTGTCACATGCAGTTACACATATACAGCTATCAATTTAATATCCATATTTCATATGTCTTCAACCTATTTTTCTGTTCTCGTGCCTCTGGGGAGGTATTTCCTTTCACTAATTCTGGGTTTCCTCCAGTATTAAAGGGAATGATATCAACACCTATCTCACAGTGTTGTCGTAAGAATTAATGCATTTAGTCAACAGATATGTATTGAGTACCGTGTGGCAGGTAATACGCTGCGCACTAACTGGGCGTATAGTGTTGAATAAGACGCTCTTCCTGCCCTACAGCGGAGGGGGTGGTGACAATCTATCAAGTGAGGCAACAAGTATCACACCTTATAGTGTGATCATTTTATCATCGGAAAAAGTAGGCACAGTGTGCTACAGAAACATATGGAAAGGGCATCCAGCTCTGTCCACATGGGGCATCAAGGAAGAATTCCAGATGCAGAGTATGTGAGGCCTGAGGTGGGGGCAGGGGCAGAATTATGTCAAAGGAGCTGATGCACCATCAAGAACTCCAAGAGCTCCTACAAAGGAGCTATGCAAACTGCTTGTTGTCTTTCTTACTTACGCGCTTGGAAACATCTGTTGGTGTCCTTTATCCCAGGCACTGTGCTGAATGCTGCAGATACAGCGATGACTAAAATATGGTCTGCGTTCTGCTTGGGGAAAATACACAGTCTAGTGAGGGACACAGATGTTAAGGGATGAATTCTAAAATGCAGTGAGAAGTACTTTAACAGGACCCTCAATGTAGCAGTAGAAAGCCAGAGCACGGATAAAAATAATAGGAAGTAACAGCTACCAAGCTCTCACCATGAGCTCCGCACTTAGGCTGAACACTTTATACACATGTCTGATTTTAAATGTTAATAACAATAACACAGGGTTGGAGCCAGACACTCTTCAGAATGTGTCGAGTGCATTAATTCATTTCGTCTTCACCATAGTAGCCAAAGAGGTAAGGCATATTATTATCCCCATTTCTCAGGTGAGAAAACTGAGGCACAGAGTGGTTAAATAACTTGCTCCGAGTCGTGTGGCTGGGGGGTGACACAACCAGGATGAACTTGGGCTGCCACTCTGCACTCTCAGCCGGCCTGCTGGCACTGCCCCTGAAAGCACCTAATTACACGGGGGACAAAGGAAGGCTCGTGGGGAGATGAGTGGATGTGGACCTGAGCTAAAGCGGAACTGGGAGAGAGGCACAACTGTAGCCACTGGAGGGCGCCCTGGCAGGATTTGGAGGCTTACTAGGTATTGGTGAGGGGTGGAGCCAGGGAGCTGAAGAGGGACCTTGGGAGGGTCTAGCCTAGGCGAAGGGAGGGTGGCAATGCCATCCGTCAGGGAATATGAGAAGATAGATGTAGAAAGGGAAAGATAACCTTGTTTTGATCCCTTGGGAAGATATGCTGGATATCCAAGTGCAGATTAGGAGCTGGAGCTCAGGGAAGAAGATGAGACCAGAAGCAGAGATTGTGCAATCATCAGCATGGTGTGGCTGGTCACAGAAGCCTTAGATGAGATCACGGATGGAGCATGTGCGTGTGGCAAGGATATGAGAGAACTAAGAATGGAGCCAGGAGAAAAACTCTAACATTTAAGGGTGGACTGAGTTGATAAGACAATCAAAGAGATGGTACCAGGTATAAAGTTTTCCCCTTTGTGTTGTCATAAGCAAGGAAATAAATTCTGGAGCTTTAGCAGCCATCTTATAACTGTGAGGTAACAAGAGGAGGGGAAGACCAAGAGAATCACGGATATGTTGATCCTAACATAGTTAGGGCACCAAATCACACTAGTATTTGGCTTTCTGCAGACTTCTCGGTAGATATTCATTCAACTGTACAGATTACTGGTTTTTTGTTTTGTTTTGTTTTTTAAGATTTTTATTTATTTATTTGACAGAGAGAGAGACAGCGAGAGAGGGAACACAAGCAGGGGGAGTGGGAGAGGGAGAAGCAGGCTTCCTGCAGAGCAGGGAGCCCGATGTGGGGCTCGATCCCAGGACCCTGGGATCATGACCTGAGCCGAAGGCAGACGCTTAACGACTGAGCCACCCAGGCACCCTGTCCAGATTATTGTTATCTAGTAAGTGAGAATAGCTATCACAAAGGACAGTGTGAAAGCTGAGCCAAAAGAGCATTTGTTGCATATTCCACATTCCTTAAGCAGTGAAGATACGCGGTAGATTTTCTTAGGCATTTATCTGACAATCTGGGAACGGAATCAAAGAAAGCAAATGGTTGAGTATCTTCAGAATTGGGAACCATTTGCAAGGGGCTAGGGTAAAGAGAAAGGGTTACACAGAATAGATGGTGAGAATAGGTTTTCCTTGACCATTGGGTCCAAATTGGGTAGGGATGAAGATCAACCCAGGTGGGTGTTGACATCTTGGATCTTCCCATTTTATGAAGAGGTTGAGTCCCCAGTGAGGATAAACTACAAGACCAGTAGTTTAAAAAGCATAGAGGGTTAGGTCTTGTGATCAGAGAAAGGGATTCCCATAATTTAAAATTTCAGAAGTTAATGTGGTTTCAGATAGTGCCAAGTATTCAAGTGAAGGATTGTAAGGCAGTAGAAGTGAATTCGACTGTCAGAGTACTTAAAGTTAATGGTTAACATCTTGTTTTAGTCTTTGTTTACCAGATTCCAGGTATATGGGTTTGCTAAGGCTTCTATAACAAAGTACGCCAGACTGGGAGGCTTAAAAAACAGGAATTAATTTTCTCAACAGTTCTGGAGCCTAGAAGTCCAAGCGCAAGTTGTAGGCAGGCTCAGTCTCTTTGGGGGCCTCTCTCCTTGGCTTATAGATCGCTGTCTTCTCCCTGTGTCTCTCCATGGTCTTCCTTCTGTACCCCTGTGTCCTAACTTCTTTTTGTAAGAGATTGGATTGGGTCCCACCCTAATGATCTTGATTCTTTCTCTACCACGTATAGCAAAAGCCAACGTAGGCAAGTAAGGTGTACTTTCTCATCTAGACAAATGAAATACTACTAACTTCCTTGTAGGGTCACTTGACTGCTTAAACAGAGATGGGGGATGGCACCTGAGAACCCTTGGAAATACCTAATTATACTACCTATGCTGTGCCACTACCCACAGGTATTTGATACCCACTCCTTTTAGACCCATAAAGAATTGCTCTTCTCCCACCCCCTCGATGTGAGAAGGAGCCATATAACTTGCTTTAGCCAATGAAATATCATTGAAGACTCTCAGGCTACACTCCCCCGCAGTGGTGATTGTGGAATCAAGTCTTGCCATCAGGTGTCACAAACACAAAATGCCTGAAATTCAGAGCCTTCACCTGTAGGATGATTGCACTGAAAAGCAGCTCCAACCCGAAGCAGAATGGATATAAACAAGAAACAAACTCTTATTTAAAGTCACTAAAATTCTGGGAGTTTTGAGTTCATAGACTTAAACAAGCTTATAGGGATGAACCTCGAAAGGTGGGAGAGGCTGCCTTGAGGAGGTTTTGATGCTAGCCTGCTTCAGAGCTCCAAGCTTTCAGGATAAATATATATGGTAGCAATACGAATCGTGATGTAACTGTTCTTGGTTCTCATTATGCTCCAGGCACTATATCAAGCACTTTAGAGTCTGTGCATGTAGATGCTGTTCCTGCTGGCATCTGCAGTGCCCAGAACAGTGTAAAAATGCAGAGTAGGAACTTAAAAATTTGCTGAGTTAGTAAATTTGTTTTCTATTAGGACGGGATTTAAGCTTTAAATGGAAGAAAACTTGAGTTTGGGGGTGCCTGGGTGGCTCAGTTGGTTAAGCAACTGCCTTCGGCTCAGGTCATGATCCTGGAGTCCCGGGATCGAGTCCCGCATCGGGCTCCCTGCTCAGCGGGGAGTCTGCTTCTCCCTCTGACCCTCCTCCCTCTCCTGCTCTCTCTCTCATTCTCTCTCTCAAATAAATAAATAAAAAATCTTTAAAAAAAAAGAAAACTTGAGTTTGATGAAGTGATTGATAGAAATTAATGTGCAATGAGTAAGGTCACTCGCTTTACATAGGCATTCATTTGCTCTTCTAACTTTGCCATTTAGTACTGGTCATCATCATCAACCAGTGCACTGAACGCTTGTTGTGAATATATCTGCTTCAATCTTTCATGGTTTTCCCGGGTGTTTTATAGCTGTTATCATGGAAGAAGGTGAGCAAGCAAAGGATAACATGCCACCAGAAGGCAGAGTAGAATCTTTTTTTATCGAGAAACATATTCTAAATTCAAAAAAGTATGTATGTCTATTTGTCTAATTTAAAGAGTAATAAGGAAACACACAAGCCATGTACCCTTCCAGAGTTTCACAGAAATTCCGGTACCTCTGAAGGCCTCCATGTGCCCCACCCTTCTCCTCACAGAGATGGCCACTCTCCTGAACTTCGTGTTCATCATTCTCTTTTTGTCTTGAAGATGTACTTCCTATGTGTAGACAGTATCCCTGAAGAACATATATTTTGCATAACTTTGGACTTTATATCCTACTTAATATCATACTATATGTATTCTGAACCATTTTATCTTGCTTAATATGTTTTGGAGATTCATCTATATTGATGAAGATTGTTGTCATTCGATCACTTTCATTACCATTAAGTATATTTTATGACTTTACAGGAAAAATTTATCCATTTATTTTTTATTTTTTTTAAAAGATTTTATTTATTTATTTGACAGAGAGAGGCACAGCGAGAGAGGGAACACAAGCAGGGGGAGTGGGAGAGGGAGAAGCAGACTTCCCGCCGAGCAGGGAGCCCGATGCGGGGCTCGATCCCAGGACCCTGGGATCATGACCTGAGCCGAAGGCAGACGCTTAACGACTGAGCCACCCAGGCGCCCAAAATTTATCCATTTAATGTTTGATGGATTTGGGTGTTTTTTGTTTATTTCTGTAATGAACAGTTGAGCTACGGATATTCTTGTGTATGTGCAAAGTTTTCTCTAGGGATTATTTCAGTTAGGCTTGGTTTCAGCCATGTGTGATGGAAACTCAAAGTAACTTGTTAAACCAGATAGAAATGTATTTAAGTGAAGTCTGGATGGATGTGGTACATGGCTAATACAGTCGTGCTGCTCTCCTCAATCCCCAGAGGTCCAGCCTCCTTCCAGCTCATGGTGCTGCCATTTCTAGAATGTGGCTCTCATCCTCACGATCCAAGATAATGGCAGCTGTATTTAAGCCAGTGATATGAAGGAAGAATAAAAAAGCAGGTACAAAGCATACATATCACCTGTCCATTAAGGAAGGTTCCTGGGAAATGTCACACAGTATTTCTACTTATATTTCATTGGCCAGAGATCATTTGGCCACACCTGGCTGCAAGGGAGGGAGAGAAATTAAGTCTATTCCAGGCAGTCATATGACCAGCTAGAAATTCTATTTCCATGGAAGAAGGAGAGAAAAGGATATTGGGAAAGAACTGGAAGACTCCAACATGGGTGCATGCCTAGGAGTAAAATTGCTGGGTGGCAGGGTAGGCATACGTTCATTTATACGAGGCATTGCCAAAGCGTTCTCCGAAGTGTTTATACCAGAAGGTAGAATTTAAATATATTCATTCATTAGACTATATATATATGAAACACCTGTTATGCTCCAGCATTATTCTAAGAGTAACAGGAAGCTCATGTTGTAGTGGAGACAACCAATAAACAAATAAACCAATGTTCTAATTTGGGGAGCAGTGCAAGCATAGCAGTTAGAGGTTCTAGGAGTGCTAGGTTTTAGAGAGTGGTCAAGGAAGGCACTCGCCAGGGGCCTGATGGAAGAGAGCTGAAAGTTGTACTAAATTCAGATCCTTCTGTGTCTTGCATTGGCTCATAAGAACAAACTCACCTTTTCTAACAAGTGGCCTTCTTGTTTAGCCCATCAAAAAACTAAATGCAGTGTTACTGATAACATAGTCAAATAATGATTATTTGGTGAGGGTCTCTTGCCTGGATTGCAACAGCACTATCTAGAAGTTTGGAGGCCTTGTAGTTATAATTCTATTACCACCAATCCAGTTCCCATTGCCTAGGAAAATTATATACAAACTAACACAACTTGAAATGATATGGACACTATTCTCTCTTTTTTTTAAATCAGTGGTGTGTGGCCTAAATGGTATTATAAAAACACATTGCAGCATAGCAAATTCTACTTATATACTCATTGTATTTTCCACACTTGACTATCCAATCCTTGAATGCAAAACCTTACTTGATATATCTCCACCGAATCCCTATCACACTATTTGATCACTGATTGCTCACTACACTTTTGCCTGAAGGGTCAAGAAACAACAGGATGCTAATCTCCACACCTGGCTTGAATTTGGGGCCATGCCCTAATTAGGCTTCAGTTTCAGGCAGCTGAGTGAACCAACCACAAACAGCAGGGCAGCCGAAACAACGAAGCAACCATTCGATAAGCAAACACCAAACGTGAGTGTGCAAAGCATGATCTGTGTGCACATCAAAGCAGACCCGCTAGGGTGCCTGTCTTTGAGAAGCAAACAGTCTAACAGGGCACTACCTCTATACAGAACTCTTAATATTATAAAGCAAAACATGAGATGAAGTAAGTTCTGTGCAATCTGGTGACAAAGGGCACTTGCTGCTTCTGGAGCCCCATAAAGATGCTTGCGTGAGTTCCACGGCTGGGACCTTCCATTACATTGAACCAGGTAGGGCTCCTTTCCCCTACATACTATAGCTTGGAAGCAATCTTGGCACACAGTTATATCACAAATCTCATCACCCTAAAATAATCTAAAGATATGAAGTCCGGAGACAGAGTAAGACGTTTGGCAAGCCCCTTCTCCAGGCTGCCAAATTTCTGATCTTAAAATGCCCTTTACTTCGCTTAGGACATACAGGTCTGAAGTTAAATTCCTAATTTTCAGCGTCTCTGAGTGTAGCAGACCATCACGTTGTCAGGGACACCTCCTCCACTGAGTGCTGTTACTGAGACCCCGGGGTGCAGGATATCTGATATGAGCAGCAATGGAGACTTTCTTAGCCTCTTGTGTCTTCTGTGTCCTGCATTTGTCCCGCATCTCTCTATCCCCAGAATATCCTTCACCACCCCACCAAAAGAGAGGATTATGTCCTATCTCTTCTGGAGGCCTTCACGATTCACCAATCCACAGATCATTTCCTGCCAAGCCACGCCCCAAGCCCCTACCCTGTAGCAGCCAATCAGTAATGCATCTGATACAATTAGGCATTTAACAATTATGAGTTAAGTTGGAATGACATGCACTGGGCTTTTTGAAAGCCCTACAGTAGCACAGGATTCCTGAGACATTATTTAGTAATTCCAACTGGGGAGCTAGGGAATGCCCCCAAGAGATGGTAGCATTTGAACCTGAGGGATGGAGTTGGTCCTGATGGGGAAAAACGGAGGTCAAGGCATCCAGACTGATGGTACAGCATGAGCAAAGGCATGTTCAGGGAATGCTAAGCAATTTAGTGGCAACACAGATTGCATGAGGTCGATGGAAGATAAAACTGGAAGAATGGGCTCATGTTAGATCATGGAGACTCTTGAATGCCAGGTGAAGAATTTGAATTTAACAATAGACAGTTGAGAGCCCTTGAAAACTTTGTGGAAAGAAGTTCACCTGTGCTTTAGAAAATTCAGAGAGGCCAACTTGGAGGCCAGTAAGAAGGCTACTGCAGGACTCTAGGTGGAACATAATGGGTGCTTATTTTTTTTAAAGATTTTATTTATTTATTTGAGAGAGACAGTGCACACAATCAGGGGGAGGGGCAGAGGGAGAAACAGGCTCCCCCTGAGCAAAGAGCCCGACGTGGGGTTTGATCTCAACGCCCCGGGATCATGACCTGAGCCGAAGGCAGATGCTTCATACTGAGCCACCCAGGTACCCCCATAGTGGGCACTTACCACAGAAAGTAGGAGTGGAATTTAAATGGAGAGGACCAGATTAGCACATCACTGGAAAGATAGGACTTAGCTGCTGACTTTCTGATTACTAAAGTGTTATGGTTTGTATGACCCAAGGATAGCTAGTCATGGGTTTGCCCACATTTTTATGCAGGGGCAGAGGAAGAATAATGAATGAATGAACAGAGGCATTGGGAAACACAAAACTGATTAAATCCCATGAGTAGTGCATTTCAACATATTGGTTACTTTGGGGTCTTTCTTATATATTCACCAGGAAACACAGTGTTATCCCCAAGGGCAGGTGGGTAAGCTGGAACAGCTTCATTTATTCATTCATCAAATATTTATTGATCACTTACTACATGCTAAGTGCTCAGTACCTAAGGTGTGTATCGTCTGGGGTGATGCAGGAAGTCTACAACTGAGGCAATTCCAATGGAAGGGGTAGCAGTTATGGTAAAGGCAAGCATGGGGCGCCCATAGAACACTGAGGAGGCAGCTAACTGAATCCTGGAAGAATAAAGAAGTATTGGCCAGAAGAGCAGGAGGGCTGTGGAGGGAAGGACACTCCAAGTCAAGGAGAGCAATGAGCAACTGTCAGAGACTGCAGGGGAAAGATGGGGTGCTGGAGCAGCATTCCAAGTTCTAATGGAGGAGCCCTGCTCTGAGTTATCTCCTGTCACAGTATCCCAGTATCCCGCAGGAGTTTCCCTATAGAACAGCAGAGGAAAGGGGGCCTGAATACCTGCTTCGCTTTCCCATTCCTTCACCTGCCTGCAGCTGGATGACTATCACATTCTGGATCATGTGGACGGTCCCAGGAAGGGTCTTCTTCGTCCTTCTTTGTGAGACCATCAAACAAGCCAGAGGTGGAAGGAGGCTGATCCCACACCCACCGGCCATGCAGAGGAGCCAGAGACTGGAAGGGAAGAGGAGAAAGAGAGGAACAGCACAAGGGTGCCATGAGCCAGGGGCTTCAGCTTGGTCTGAAATATCTGAAATTTCCAAAAATTGGGAATCAAGAGAACATCATTCTAGAATCTATACCTACTTCTCCTAATTTTTCTTCCCAGATGATATAACCAAAAATTAGGCTTGCACATAAAAGTTTAGCTCAAATCCACAAATGTTTATTAGCCAGGCCCTGAGGGGATACATTCAAATTAGGCAGAATCTGGCCTTATAGAAAGGATCCTGGAGGAATGTAACCATTGTCAGAGAAGAGTAGACAAAGCACATGGGAGCAATAGGTATTGTGAAGCGTATCTGCAGAGGAGGAAGATGCTGGAGCTTATCCTGGAAGGGTAAGAAAAATCCCAATTAGCTTTAAAAAAAAGAAATCAAGAACATTCTGAGTAGTGAGATTAAGTGAATAAAGGCCCAGAGATACAGAGTTGACATGGGTGCGAGTCACTGATTAAGACATGGTGGACGTGCTGTAGGGGAGGACAGGGTATGAGAGAAAAGAAGATGGTGGGGAATAGAGCAGGAAATGTTGATTATGGCAAGATTTGGAAGGCACTTTGGATGTCATGCCAAGTCTCTCTGACATCAGGTGAAAGGTAATGGGGAGCCAGTGAAGAACTTTGTGCAGAGAAGTGATGTGTTCGTTTACATATTCTTTCAACAGATTTTACTGAGGCCAAATATTTATAAAGACGAAAAGACCCTAGACCCTTTTGTTGGGTTCTCAGGGTATAAATGACAAGATGCTTTTGGAGGGACACTAGGGCAGCAATGAGACACTGAGAGACTGCAGCAGGGGAGGGAGTCAGGAGGCAGCTACTGATGATCATGATAAACGAGGGGGACAGGCATAACCACGGAAGGAAGCCAAGGTGAGATGGGAGATCCTGACTGGCACATCCCTGAGACTCGGCAGTCCATAAGAGGGGCTGGGGATGGCATGGAAAGAAGAGGCTGCATGAGGAAATAGAAGGGGCACAAAGGGAATTTCTCGACCTGTGTGAATGGAAATGAAAGGATCACTGTATTCTGTCCCTTACTTACCCGGTGAAGTGAATTTTAAAAAAAAAAATGACAAGTGGAATCCCAGAGCAAGCATCCACATATAGTCAATATGGATCCCCACCCCAGGAAAGACCATCAGTCATTTTACCAACCTGTCTCAGCAGGTATGTGCACCCATGCAATAAAAATCTAAACTGCTACTTGCTTTCTCTTACTAACCACTCTTAAGTGGTCATCTACAGACATTAATTCTATACTCCCCAAGGCTTGTGTTGAAGAAATGACCAGCTCAGGATTACCAATACTGTGGTATGTCACTGTGCATCCACAATGAAGATTTACCCAGTGAAGGCTGAAGAAAAGAGGACACCAGCAAATCAGGAGAAGACTAAAACAATTTAAAACTTTTTTTTTTTTTTCTGAATTGGTATTCCATGGTTCAAAAAAATTGTCTGGGTACTATCAAGAAATTGAAAAAACAATCTACAAAATGGGAGAAAATATTTAAAAATCACATATCTAATAAGAATTTAGTATCAAGAATATATCAAGAACTCTCATAACTCAACAATATAATGACAATCCAATTAAAAAATGAACAAAGTATTCAAATAGATCTTTATCCAAAGAAGACAATCAATAAGAATGTAAAACATACTAAATGTCATTAGTCATTAGAGGATGCAAATCAAAGGCACAGTGAAATACTATTTCACACTCGCTACAATGGCTGTAATCGGAAACATGAACAATGACAAGTGTTGGTGGGGATGTGGAGGAATCGAAACCCTCATGCATTGCTGCTGGGATTGTAAAATGGTGCAGCCACTTCGGGAAAGCAGTTTGGCGGTGCATTAAAAAGCTAAACAGAGTTACCACATGACCTAGCAATTCCACTTTTAGGCCTATAACAAGAGAATTGAAAACACTGGTTCTCACACAAAAACTTGTACATGACTGTTCATAGCAGTATCATTCATAATAGCCAACAAGCAGAAACAGCCCGCATGTTCATCAACTGATGAATGGGCAAACAAAATGTGATGTATCCCTTCAAGGGACTATTATTCAGCCACACAAAGGAACACGGTACTAATGCATGCTACAACAAGGATAAACCCTGAAGACATTATGCTAAGTAAAATAAACCAGACACATAGGGTCACATATTATATGATTCCATTTATATGAAATGTCAAAAATAAATCCATAGAGACAGAAATTAGATTGTTGGCTGCCAGTTGTGGGAGGAAGGGAGTAGGATGGAGAGTAATTGCTAATGGGTATGAGATTTCCTTTTGGGGTAATTAAGATGTTCTGGATGTATGTGGTGATGATAGCTTTACACCCTTGGGAGGAAACTTAAAATCCCTGAATTGTATACTTTAAAAGAGTGAATTTTATGCTATGTAAATTACATCTCCATTTAAAAAGACCAAATGACTTCTTGGTCTAGTAATTTAGGTGTTCTTTTGAGGGTAGTATGTCTTTTTCACTTGCTGCTTTTAATACACAGTATGATGCACTTAGGAGTGTATGTCTTTTAACTTAACCTGCTTGGAATTTATTGGTCTTTTGAAATTTGAGGATTGGAGTCTTTCATCAATTCTGGAGCCATTTTTCTTCAAAAATTGCCTCTCCTTCATCATCTCTCTTTTCTGCTCTTGGGACTCCAATTAGACTCATGATAGATCTTTTCACTCTTTTTTCTGTACCTATTCATTTTCATATTTTTCATCTCTCTGTCTCCCTTTGCTGCAAACTGATTTATTTTTCAGTTCTGTCTTGAGCTATGTGTAACCAACTATTAAATCATCAATGGTCTAATTTAATTTATTATTACCATCCAGGTAATTCAGTCTAAATGAGGCCATATTGTGCTTAGAATGCTCAAGTGGGCATCCCCCCCACCGCCCCCGTAAGCATCTGAGCTCAAGATAGGCAGTTTGCCCATCTGTCCCCTATTGGGAAACAGGTGAATGTTTTCACGTTTGCACTTGAGCGAAAACTCCCGGCAAAGAACGAGTAAATGGCAAACATTAGCTATAGACAGTACAACCCAGGGGAGACTTGCAAGTTTATCTCTCCTGGAGCTATCTGTCTGCATTTCAAAGGGTTGTAAATACCTAGAGACCGTCTTCTCTTCCCAGAGAGCGTTTGTTTACGTTAGAGAGCAAAGGTCTCTTTCCCTCTCAGTAGAAGGGCAGGGGGCCCGCCATGCAGCAGTTCCTGCATAAACTGAGACTCCTAATTCCAGCGTTCCCCTCCTGGGGGAGGACAGACTCCTCTGTACATGCAGGGGGAACATCTGCCCTTATCACATCCCCCCTCAGAGGGAAAATGGAGCCTGCGGGACCAATACTGTTATTGCTGTAAGTAAATAATTGCTCTGATCTCTGATCCAGAAACCTGGTGTTTGCTCTCAAGATAAAATAACTAAAACCTCTCCATCCCCTGCATGTGCAGGAGGTGAAAGGCTGGTTTATTTGATGGTAACTCTTTAAAGGTGTAGACCTTTGACGTTCCAGCTTTGTGCAGGGGCTCTCCTATTATACTCAGCAGTTTGGGCTTTTTCACCTTTTCCCCTGGCCCTGTGAGGTTATGAAAGGGGAACTCTAGATCACCAGAATTGGTGTCTGTGCTCAGGGTGAAAACTACTTCACAGCTTAAGTTTAAGTTTGGGCTCCTGATAATCCTTTTGTTTTTGTTAGTTGGAGTTTGTTTTTGTTTTTTTAACGACTTTTTTTGCTGTATAATTGAAATACCATAAACTGCACATATTTGATCAATTATAGCAGGATACATTCATGAAATCATATCTATCATTAAGACAATGAACATTTCCATCATCCCAAGTATCCTTCTGCCCGGTTGCTACACAGCCCTTCCTCCATCCTCATCCCTGAGAAATTACTTTCTTTTTTTTCAAGATTTTTATTTATTTATTTGACAGTGAGAGAGCAGAAGCAGGGGGAGCAACAGAGGGAGAGGGAGAAGCAGACGCCCCGCTGAGCAAGGAGCCTGATGCAGGGCTCGATCCCAGGACCCGGGGATCATGACCTGAGCTGAAGGCAGACGCTTAACTGACTGAGCCACCCAGGTGCCCCAAGAAACTGCTTTCTATCACTATACCATCATTACCACTAACTGACTTACTTCCTATCACTATAGATTCATTTGCAGTTTTACAATTTTACAGAAATGAAATCATGCAGTATGCACTCTCTATTGCCTGGCTTCTTTCACTCAGCATAATGGTGTTGAGATGAATCTATTTTGTGTGTATCAATAGTTTGTTCCTCATTATTCACTTTGGTTTTGGACTCTGATATTCTCTACTTTCTTTCCAGCTCATGCTTGTGCTTAATTAAAAAAAAAAAAAAATTCTTATCCAGACTTTTTCAATTGCTTTTCGTAGGAGGGTCAGTCAGAGCATCTAGTTTGCATACTTCCAGAAACAGAAATTTCATCTTAATGTCCTGCTGAAAGAGGTGTCTTCTGAGACCTCTTGATAGGCATTGTTGGGGAAGTGAATAAGTCATGCTTAACAGACCTGAGCCAAAGGCCCTACCTCCCTAAGAATGTTATTTCTCTTGCTACGTTGTACCAATGCATTTTGGCATTTCAGCTTCATTTAGGTAGGGCTTTCTTTGAGAGCTACAGGGTTGTTTGAGGCAGGCTTTAGCTTCCTCCCAAATCTCCATAAGCCCTTTATATTTTGATATGGACAATTGATATTTTTTTCGATATTATGTGAAGTGCCAGGCGAATTCAGTTTGCCATGTATCCTTCCTCTTCCAATTTGATTACATTCGTTAGTTCCTCTCACACTGACACTAAATTACAGTAATATGTAGGGGAAAGCTAAGGGAACATTTAAACAAAAAAATCAACATGTAGCACGTTGACAGGAAAGTATCTAGGACATGAAACAAGCTGAAGATGTTACAGAGGGGTCTCAGAAATGCCTGAAGGCCCTGGCTAGCTCCAAGGCATTTGGAATGGCTATACACAGGGGCATTGCTAGGGGATCACAGTCCTGGGATTTATCCCATGCACTATATCTCCACCATCTCCCAACATATTTAAGCAGGTAAAATGGGGTAAAAATATAGCACTGTGGCAGCCCAAGTGTGAGAAAGCATCTTATATCAAACTGTCTTCTACTATTTGTGTGTTCACAGAGCCTAGCCCAGCTTAGCCGATAGTAATTACTTAAGAAAAAATTAAATTGGGTGACCGATTCCTTCAAGCACTGGAGAGACCTTCCTTCTTTAGGGCTGAGGTATAGGCTTGTTTGCAAATGTTTGTTAAATGTTTGCCAAATGCAATCCAGAATAATTTCCTTGTTCAGCATGGGCCAGAGAAGGATTATCAATATGGGTATTATGGAAAGAACGGACATGGTGTCAGAAAACCTAAGTTCACATCCTAGCTCTGTCACTTACTAACTGTGTGTACAGGTCACTGCGGAGCAAAGGGGAAAAGTGTCTCAGTATCTTCCTCTTTAAATAGGGGGCAGCGGGAGGAGAATCCAACCTGCCCTGATTATTGGTCATATTCTACCAATCATTACAATCAACAAATGAAAGAATAGAGAGGTATGAAAAGTATAGAGTGGTAAAACAGTCTAAGGAATCATAATTATTGTGTTTGCTGTTGATAATAATACTAATAACTCAACCCACTTTCCCATTTGAATGGTGCTTTAACAGAAGAAACCTAGACAGGAAAATCTATTTATTGCTTTTGCAAGAATCTACAGGGCGCATTCAGGAGGTATGTCTGAGTCATGGCCTTGCTTTCTTTTCTCCAACTTCATGACATATTGGAAAAGACCTTGAATTAGATGAGAGAAAAAAAATCATGAAATGGTAACCTCATGGACCAGACACTTTGAAGGAGGGTTTGCATGGGTTGGACCATGGAGGACGTGGCCCCCTCAGTGCCAAGAGCTATTTTAACCCCCATTAAGATGGAGGACACAGGCTATTTAGAGCCAGGAAGCTCCAAACACAGGCAACCACCTCATCCTGACTCACAAAGATGATTTTCCACTCAACAGTCACTCTCCCATCCTCCTGGCAAACAGGGCTTGCATTTTATTCTGGTGTTTAATACCTTCCTCACATGACTCAGAAGGAAACTCCTAATTAAAATCAGTCTTGGTGGTTTCATTTCCCTCTCAACATACATTTATTGAACACCTACTATGTGTCAGGCACTGCGCTAGGGTCTGGGGGAATGTCAGGGAACAAAACACAGTCCCGCCCCACAGTCTAGAGGGCAGATAGATAACAAACAAATAAAAATATATAATGTTATGTCATATGGAAAGAAGCGCTTTAAACAAAAAAGGAAGGAGAACAAGGGCTCAAAAAGAGTGACAGGGGGTATGATTTTAGATAAAGTGGTCAGAGAAGAACTTTCCGAAAAAATAACTCTTCAGCAGAGACTTAAAGACAGGTAAAAAAAATAATAATGATTATAAACACATCTCAATGTATCAGTACCTGAAGCACTTTTAGAATAAGTACACCTTCTCTTTAAGCTTTTTACTAATATAGGCATACCTCATTTTATTGTGTTTTGCTTTATTGCGCTTCGCAGATACTGTGTTGTTCACAAACTGGAAGTTTGCGGCAACCTTGCAAGGAGCAAATCTACCGGTGCCATTTTTCCAACTGCATTTGCTCACTTCATGTCGCTGCATCACATTTGGAAAGTCTCACAATATTTCAGACTTTTTCATTATCATTATATTTGCCTTGATGATCTGTGATCAGCGGTCTTTGATGTGACTATTGTAATTGTTTTGGGGTGCCATGAACCACGCACTTTGTTTTTGGTTATTCACTTTGGTTTTGGACTCTGAGTATTCTCTACTTTCTTTCCAGCTCATGCTTGTGCTTAATTTTTAAAAAATATTTTATCCAGACTTTTTCAATTGCTTTTCGTAGGAGGGTCAGTCAGAGCATCTAGTTTGCATACTTCCAGAAACAGAAATTTCATCTTAATGTCCTGCTGAAAGAGGTGTCTTCTGAGACCTCTTGATAGGCATTGTTGGGGAAGTGAATAAGTCATGCTTAACAGACCTGAGCCAGAGTCCCTACCTCCCTACGAATGTTACTTCTTTTGCAATGTCCTCTAAGCGTTCAGGTGAAAGGAAGAGTCTCAGATCTCTCACTTTATTTTTTATTTTTATTTTTTAAAGATTTTATTTATTTATTCATGAGAGACAGAGAGAGAGAGGCAGAGGGAGAAGCAGGCTCCCAAGGAGCAGAGAGCCCGATGCGGGACTCGATCTCAGGACCCTGGGATCATGACCTGAGCCGAAGGCAGACGCTCAACCATCTGAGCCACCCAGGCGCCCTCAGATCTCTCACTTTAAATCAAAAGCTAGACATGACTAAACTTAGTGAGGAGGACATGTCAAAAGATAGGCTGAAAGCTAGGCTTCTTGTACCGAGTTAGCAAAGTTGTGAAGGCAAAGGAAAAGTTCTTGAAGGAAGTTAAAAGTGCTACTCCAGTGAATGATAAAGTGAAACAGCCTTCTTGCTGGTATGGAGAAAGTTTTCCTGGTCTGGCTAGAAGATCAAACCAACCCCAACATTCCCTTAAGCCAAAGTCTAATCCAGAGCAAGGCCCTAACTCGTTTCATTCAATGGAGACTGAGAGGTGAGGAAACTGTAGAAGATGGTCTGGCTAGAAGATCAAACCAACCCCAACATTCCCTTAAGCCAAAGTCTAATCCAGAGCAAGGCCCTAACTCGCTTCATTCAATGGAGACTGAGAGGTGAGGAAACCGTAGAAGAAAACTTTGAAGCCAGCAGAAGTTGGTTCATGAAACTTAAGGAAGGAAGCCATTTCTAGAACATAAAAGTGCAAGGTGGAGCAGCAAGATCCCGGTGTAGAAGCTGCAACAAGTTATCCAGAAGATCTAGGCAAGATAATTAGTGAAGGTGGCTACACCAAAACAACAGATTTTCAGTGTAGACAAAACAGACTTCTAGTGGAAGAAGATACCATCTGGGACTTTCAGAGCTAGAAGGGAGAAGTCAATGCCTGGCTGCAGAGCTTTAAAGGACACGCTGACTCTCTTGTTAGCAGGTAACACAGCTGGTGACTTTAAGTTGAAGCCAATGCTCACCATTCGAAAAATCCTAGGGCCCTTAAGAATTATGCTAAATCTACTCTTCCTGTGCTCTATTATTGGAACAACAGAGCCTGGATGACAGCACATCTGTTTACAAAATGATTTACTGAATATCTTAAGCCCACTGTTGAGACCTACTGCTCAGAAGAAAAGATTCCTTTCAAAATATGACTGCTCACTGACAAAGCACCTGGTCACCCAGGATCTCTGATGGCAATGTACAATGAGATTAAGGCTGTTTTCATGTCTGCAAACACACCATCCATTCTTCAGCCCATGGATCAAGGAATGATTTTGACTTTCAAGTCTTAGTATTTAAGAAATACATTTCATAAGTGTAGGAGTGCTGATAACTCTGACTCCATCTTTGGCCTCCATCTTGTTCATGCCCGCACAGTGATCTCCCTCGGGGCTACGTGTTCCAGGCCCCATGGAGCTCAATGCCTGCCCTGACCAGAATGCAGGAAGGCTTGTTCTGATCTTTCCCAAAGTGGTGCACAGAAGGCTCTACTTTAAATAACTAGTAGAGATTAGATCATCTGGCACGGATGGTGCTGTTCTAGATAGCTACCCTGTGACCGCACCACCATGCCCTTCGCTCTATAGAAGCTGGGGATGAAGGCCCAAACTTGGTGGAGAATAGCTTTGTGGTGCCTGGATCATATGTCTGTCTGATTCTCCCGTCAGTAAGTTACCCTGAATAAAACTTGATGTAAACGATATGGATATGGAGTGACTTGCTTCACTTTTCGGTCTCAGAGTACATTCTCAGTCTGGAGGATACTTTACTGATTCTCCTCTACTTTCTAACAATTGGCGAGCCAGCCAGGAGGAGACTGAAAGCAAAGCAAGGATGTGTTAAAAGGCTGGATGCGTGGTGGTGGGGAGTCTATTGTCCATGCCTAGGGATGCTGGGGTCAAGAACCTGCATTGTATGGGGGTGGGAAGCCCTGCTGTCCATGGGGGAAAATCCGGGTTGTCCAGCCACCTTCATGGGGGAGACTTGGCCAGATTTTATGAGTGGCTCAGACCAGTGCATGAGTATGGTAGTACCACAAAATGCCCAAGGGATTGTTAGATACCCTTTCTGAAATGATGGGGAAAAGAAATGGAGAAGGGAAAGTGAACAAGTTATTGAGCAGTGGCTTGGTCATTGATCTTTGCGTTAAGAGACGTCACGGAAAGGGGATTACGAAGCCTAGGTACACCTTTTCTGAAGGGAGAACCATAATTGTTTCCTGTGCTGTGCAGGAAGGATGATATGGGAGGGAGGACATGGGGGCGTGGAGGAGACCACCACTGGTGAGAAGAGTGGTAGCTGTCATGAATAGCTGTGGCCCAAGCCTCATCTAGAAAAGAGAAGTGCTCTATGCAGTTCACTTACCCAAGTGATAATGGCGTGTCAGACACAGGAACACTATTGTAGCATCTAGGACACCTCAGTGAAGTAAAAACAGACAAAATTGGCCTGCCTGGTGGGGCATATGTTCTGGTAACAAGGGGCTGACTCTATGCTAGTGAATAAAGGAAGCATGTATATTAGAAGTTGGGAAGTGCTTTGAGGAAGGTGACCCAGCATAGACCTGTGTGGGGACAGGAAGATGCCTACTTTACTACGGTGGTAAGTGGGAGCCTCACTGGGACGGGGACCTCTGAGAGATTTGAAGGACATGAAGGAATTGTGTAAGAGGAGGTCTGGGAGGAGTTCTTCTCAGGCAGGGGAAGTTCCAGGGCACACGCTGTGGGGCAGGAGCGTGTCCTGTGTTCACGGAAGGCTGAGGAGGCCACTGTGGCTGGAGCCAAGAGCAGATGAGTTGAAGTCAGAGGGCCAGGCCTTAGGATTAGAAGGGTTTTGAGTTTTCTCTGAGTGAGGTATGGAGTTACAAGATGGTTTCGAAAAGATGATCCACTTGTAGGACTTCTCTTAGAAGACTCTGTTTGCTGCTGTGCAGAATTGTGAGGTGCAGGGTGAATGCTCAGTAGGAAACCGTAGGAAACCAGTACAGTGTTCCAGGAGGGGGATGTGGCCTGTACGTCTGGGGTGTGGGGAGGGAAAATAATAGGAAGTGATTGGGTGCTGGAGATATTTACAGATGGACCTGGCAGCATTTCCTAATGGATTCATTCTGGGTGGTGAGCAGAAGGAATCAAGGAGGGCATCCAGTATTTCAGACTGCAAGTAGAAATGTGGAGTGCCTTCCGTGGAAACGGGGAAGACTCTGGAAGTAGGACTTTTGGGGAGACAGCATCATAGGCATCCAGTTAGGGAATGTTGCATCCGAGATGTCTATTAGAAATGTAAGTGAGGTTGGCAGTTGGATACAGAGTGCAGGGCAGGAGAAATATCTAGGTTGGAGAAATAGATCTGGGAGGTGACACCACGTAAATGATGTTTAAAGCCTTTAGCAGAGATGAGGTCACCAAAGGGGCAAGGACCATAGAAGAGAAAGGAACAGGACCAAACTCTGGACTCCTCAGGGCTAAGCAAGCTGATCAGGGCGCACACCCAGAGCATACTTCACAGTCTGGTTCTGCGTCTAGAAGGCACAGAGACCGGGGAGGCTCAACCTTTTATGTGCACGGGAATTTCCTGGCCTTATGAAGATCTAGACAGTCCAGAATAGAGCGTGAATTCTGGATCTATAACAAGGTTGGTGCTGATGCTGCTGGTCTTCAGATCATACATTTAGTAGCAAGCACATGAAGCAGGGTCCCCACATGGCTCTGCATCAGCCTCTCCTGTAGGGATTGTATGTAAGTGATTCCTGGGCCCACACCCTAAATTCTAAGATGGTATAGGTCTGGGGAGAAGCCTGAGTATTTTGTAACAAACCCACAA
The DNA here is from genome assembly GCF_011800145.1 of Mirounga leonina. Lineage (NCBI taxonomy): Eukaryota > Metazoa > Chordata > Mammalia > Carnivora > Phocidae > Mirounga > Mirounga leonina. The sequence continues at coordinate 39,134,373 of NW_023270447.1, forward strand.
GCAATCCTGGGGATCCACCAAATAGGGAAGCACTGAAGCCATTAATGAGAACACTCATTGTGGGAAGGGGTCTTATAGACACAATTAAATGTGTTTTGTAGGAAGAAAAATGCAAGACATGCTAGGAGAAATGTATTTTCTCTCTCATGGGGCACAGCCAGGTAGCAGATGGAGGAAGTGGTTATCAGCTCAACATAAAGAGAAACTCTGATTGCTGAAAGAGTAGACCTTAAATGTTCACAAACACAGGTAACTGACATGATGCAGGTGTTAACTAATGCTATGGTGGTAATCATTTGCAGTATATAAATATATGAAATCAAAAGATTAAAACTTATAAAACATAAAATGTTATATGTCAACTATATCTCAATAAAACTGGAACTTCTGGGAAAAAAAAGGGAGATTATGAGTAAGGAGAGAATTGGAACAGACTAGAGAAGTGTTGGCTTTGGAAAAGGATGTCAAAGCCATATGTTCCTTTAAGATGGACATCATGTCCCAAAGAATCCAACGGCAGGAGGAAGGCTTACAGATTACGGCGTGTGACTGGCAAAGATGTGTGGGCGCAGACTAGCATGCGCTAAAGTGAGAACTATTCTATCTCAAGAGAATGGGGCCCCTAAAGCATGGGATCCCCGGCCAATGACTCCCCTGATGAGAACAACATTATCATGGAGGAGGAAAATGACTTACAGATATGCCCTTCAAGTCAAACAAAGACCCAGGCTACTCATGAGCCTGGGGATGACCAAGAAGAAATTCCCACTAGACAGGGAATAGTCTACCAGTTAATTGCTGGAACTAACTGGCCCCTTGAAGCAAAAGGGCCAAAAAGGGGTGACTGCTTGGTGTTACAATTGTGGGATACTGGGGGAAATGGTATTATGCTACATGCGTGTGAGATGTCAAAATGGCCTCAGTCACTGCTCATCCTGCCTTGTGACAAAGATGATATGCCCAACATTTTAGAGGCTCTGACAAAGAATTATTTTCCCCTAGAATGAAAGGCTGTATCTTACAGTCAGCCCTGGTACGAGACTTCAGTATCCACTCTTGCCCCTCTGGTTCATCGGCCCATTGATATGGTAGCTGTGATGGTGAAACTGAAAGAATCTGTCATAAGGGAAATAGGTTGAAAAACAGGTAAAAAATCCTGCCGATGTTAAAATGGCAAAAAGGGGGCCCATCGAGGTCTCAAACAATTGTGGCAAGATCTAATATTATCTGGGATCCCTAAGGGAAAATATAGATAATCCAATTCGGTCTTGCTAAGCCTATGGAAGGTGTTGTGAAAAGGAAGGCAGTTTACTACCTTGAAGGAAGGCTCATAAAAGTCAGGTGTGTCGCCGAGTGCCCCTCTGCTAACAGGAATTTCAAGGGTGGTTACCCCCGACCCCTAGAGATCAAGGGTTAGGCCAATGGCCAAAGTTGCCCTGTAGTGCATGCGAGAGGGGAAGACTGGAGGTGCCATCTTGAATTAACCATTTATTGGTCGTGCAGTAACAGTCTGTTTAGCTCTAATAGACACTGAAACTGAATGCACACCTATCTACAGAAACCCCTCAAGATTTGGGGGAGAAATAAAGACTATCATTATGAGGGACAATTTATCAAGGTCAAACTAGTCTCTCCCTACAGACTGTAAGGCTCCCCCTCCCCCTGCTGTTTTCTAGTGCTTATCCCCCCCATTCGGGAATAGATTTTGGGCATAGATGTTCTACAGGACCTAGATCTACTTACGACAGGTGAATTGAGGTTGCATATCTCAGTAGTGAAACCTGTCACTGTGGGTCCTGTAAAATGTGAACTTATATGGCTGCCAAATCCCCAGAGAACAATAAATGTCAAACAGTATAAGCTACCAGGGGGCATGATGAGATGACTGTTATCATTAAAGAATTAGAAATGCATGGATAATCAGGCCTGCTCAAAGCCCATTCAGTAGTCCAGTTTGGCCAGCAAAGAAATCTAATAAGATTGGCAAATGACAATAGATTACAGGGAACTCAGTGAAGTTACTCTGCCCATCCGTACCCTGGTGCCTAGTATAGCCTTATCAGAGAAAATCACAGCATCCGTCTTTGGCCCTCTGTCTTGTTCATGCCCATGCAGTGACCTCCCTCAGGGCTGTAGATTCCAGGCTCCAGGAGGGTTAATGTATCCCCCGACTGGGAAGCAGGAAGGCTTGTTCTGATCTTCCCTAAAGTGGTGCACAGAAGACTCCACTTTAGGTAACTAGTAGAGATGAGATCCTCTGGCACACAGATGGTACCACGTTAGATAACTACCCTGTGACCTCACCACCATGCCCTTTGCTCTATAAAAGCTGGAGATTAAGGTCCAGACTTGGCAGAGAAGAGGGAGTGAATAATAGCAGCATGATACCTGGATTGCCTACCTGATTCCCCGCCATGAGTAAGTTATCCTGAATAAAACTCTGTGTAAATGGTATGGAGTGGCTTGCTTCACTTTTCAGTCTCCAAGTATCTTCTCAGTCTGAAGGATACTTTACTGACCCTCCTCCACCTTCTAACACAGAAGGCTCTAGCTGCCATAGGTAGTGACCCCACTGATGGATCTGGGCACAGTAAATTGAAAACCTTCTGGAAAGCACTCACCATTCTAGATGCCATTAAGAACATTCATGATTCATGGGAGAAGGTCAAAATATCAGCATGAATAGGAGTTTGGAAGTTGATTCCAGCCCTTATCCTCCATCCCTCACTTTGAGGGATTTAAGACTTCAGCGAAGGAAGTAACTCACGTGGTGGAAATAGCAAGCAAACGAGAATTAGCTGTGGGCCCTGAAGATGTGACTGAATTGCTGCCACCTCATGATCCAACTTGGGCAGGTGAGCAGTTGCTTCTTAGGGATGAGCAAGAAAAGTGGTTTCTTGAACTAGAACCAATTCCCGGTGGTGATGCTGTGAAGATTGTTGAAATAACAACAAAGGACTTAGAATAGTACATAAAGTTAGTTGGTAAAGCAGCGGCGGGGTGTGAGAGGATTGACTCCAGTTGTGAACGAAGTTTTACTGTGGGTAAAATGCTAGCAGACAGCATCATGTGCTGCAGAGAAGACATTGTCATTACCGCAGGCCGCCATTCCGGCAGACCACAGGAAGAGCAGTAGAGCCCCAGTCAGCCGTCAGCCAGAGGTGGTTTCCCACTGCCTCCAAGTCACCTGAGTGCTGTGGTCATGCTCGTCTGCTCAGCTACTATTACGTAAACCAAGGCTGCCATTTTACACAGGTATCCGTGGAGACTGGACGGCATAAGCTAAAGGAAGCTTATTATTTCAAGTTTCTTTAAAGGAAGAGATACTAAGGGCGTTCTTCACAGCTATTACTCCTAGAGGCATGGGGGCACACAACCCACCATCTCACGGCCAAAACGGATTGTATAATTTGGATGATCAACCCCCAGTGGGTTTGTTTAGGGGCAGCCATATGACTTGGTTCTGCCCAGTGAGATGCAAACAGAGGTCTGCTAGAGGAATCTGGTCATGTTTTTCTTGGTTTTAAGAGTAGGCACTTATCTGAAAGGCTTCATACTATATGATTCTAATCATAGGACAGTTTGGAAATGGCAAAATTATGGAGACTGAAAAGATCAGAAGTTTCCAGGGGTTGGGGGGAAGCAGGGATGAATAAGTGGAACACAAGATTTTTAGGCCAGTTGAAGCCACCCTATATGATACTACAGTGGGGAATATATGTCATCATACATGTGTCCAAACCCATAGAATATACAGCACAAGAGTGAACCCTGATGGAAGCTGTGGACTTTGGGTGATAATAATGTATCAATGTATGTTTGCCAATTGTAACAAACGTGCGCTCTGGGGTAGGGTGTTGCCAGGGAGGGAGTCTGTGTGCTAGGTATATGGGAACTTTATATTTTCCACTCAACTTTGCTATGAAACTGACATTTCTTTAAAATTAGTCCACTAAAAGTAAAAAGGGAGAGACACACATATGAACAGAAACTACCTCTTCCTCCATTAAGCTTTGTTGTGGTAATAAGCAATCTTGGAAAACACAAGATCAGCCAGGTAAGGATGGATGAATAGGAAGTTAGAAGAACCTTAAGTGGTTATGTTTCTGGAATAACCACCCTAATGGCACCTGAAATTTCCCTATAGTTTGAGCCTGTAGGGATTCTCTGTGAGTTCATATTAATACAAAGCTAATTAATACAAATAATGCTAATTAATATAAATGTAAATAGACCCAGCGTGAGAGGAAATGAAGGGCCAGTGGCTGGGAAAAGCCAGAGCACAAACCAGCCTCTTGGGTGACCTTGTTTCTGGTCACTGGCACTCTGGGCGGGGTCTGCAGGGCCACACTTTCTTCCCAATATCCCCTCTACTCCTGAGGAAGCCAAGATGAGTCATGGGCCCTTTGGAGTCACTGTTCCTCTGTTCCTAGGAGAACACTCACTCTCTGATTTTGTTTAGTCTCCAGAGGGCAGAATCCTAAAGACCTAAAAGGGAGATCACCTCAGGCAACATTGTACCTCCTGATTGCCAGCACCTTGACTACACATTTCTTTTCATGGGCTCGCCCATACTTATATCCCATAGAATCCCATGGGTATATCTGTTGGACAAAGATTGTGTTAGGTGCTGTTATAGCTCCATAATTTGAGGATGAAATGACTAAGCAGAAAAGTTATGACTGCTGTAACCTTCCTTTTATCCTTAAAGTTGCTTTGTACAGGGTCTTATCCTTGACCTTCAGCACTTCCCTCTTTAAGCGTCCTCCTCCCCTGCCCATGACCTCAGTGTTGCTTGGGCTTCTGCTGCCTCTTGGGTTCCAAAGACCTCCAAATCACTGTTCTCCTGCCTAGACCTTTTCTCCTCTTCACAGGCAGTTAGGAGAACCATCTCTACTTCCTGGTGCTGCTTCTTCCCTTAGTCACTTTCCAGTACTGGAGTTTGATTGTGTGAGTGTGAATGTGGGTTTGTGTGTGTGTGCACACGCATGCATGCCTCATCTAGGGTGACCAACTCATCCTGGTTTGCCCAGAACTCTCCTGGTGTTAGCACTGCAAGTATCCTCATTCTGATAACACGCTCCATCCTAGCAATGGGAAATGGTTGGTCACCTTAGTTGCCATGTCATAGAATATACTGTGGCAGAGGTCATCCTGTCTTCTGTTATTAAATCCAATGGACACTATTTATACGTTAGGTAAACTGACCCAGCAGGGGTCTTGCTGAAACGGGACTAAGCAGACCAAGGACAGAGCCCAAGGGTGAGGCCTAGTCAAAAAAGGGCTCAGGGGCACCTGGGTGGCTCAGTCGGTTAAGCGTCTGCCTTCAGCTCAGGTCATGATCTCAGGGTCTTGGGATCAAGCTCCGCATTGGGCTCCCTGCTTTGTGGGGAGTCTGCTTCTCCCTCTCTCTCTCCCTCTGCCCCTCCTCCCGCTCATGCTCTCTTGCTTGCTTGCTCTCAAATAAAGAAATAAAATCTTTTTTAAAAAGGCGGGGGAGAGGTGCCTGGGTGGCTCAGTCGTTAAGCGTCTGCCTTTGGCTCAGGTCATGATCCCAGGGTGCTGGGATTGAGCCCCGCATCAAGTCCCTGCTCTGTGGGAAGCCTGTTTCTCCCTCTCCCCCACCTGTGGTCCCTCCTTCACTGTGTCTCTCTCTGTCAAATAAATAAAATCTTAAAAAATAAAAATTAATAAAGAAATAAAAAAATAAAAGGGGGGTTGCTCAGAGGAGCCTAAAGAAAAAGTCTTTGTAAGAGACACATGTTTTGGGCGCCTGGGTGGCTCAGTTGGTTAAGCGACTGCCTTCAGCTCAGGTCGTGATCCTGGAGTCCCGGGATCGGGTCCCGCATCGGGCTCCCTGCTCGGCAGGTAGCCTGCTTCGTCCTCTGACCCTATCCCCTCTCATGTGTTCTCTCTCTCTCATTCTCTCTCTCTCTCAAATAAATAAATAAAATCTTTAAAAAAAAAAAAAAGAGACACATGTTTCCGGTGCATGCACTCACCGGAGACTGAAAAACAAGTTTCTTCTTCAAGAGTCAACAGCTAATCAGAAAAATGGTTGCCATTTCATAAAGGATAACTTAAAGTCATAAGGGTCAAATTTTTAAAATGATAAGTTTAACAAAGTTCAGTCAGTTTTTGTTGTTTTGTTTTGTTTTGTTTTGTTTTTACTTCAAACCTTCTCAGGATTTATTTCTCACTATTGTGAATCTCTGGTAAAGTGAATATGGTCTCCCAAAGATGTCCACATCCTAATCTCCAGAATCCATAAATAGGTTTTCTTATACAGCAAAATGGACTTTGCAAAGGTGATTAAATTAAGGATCTTGAGATGGGGAGATTATCCTGGGTTATGTGGGTGGGTCCAATGACCTAGTCAACAAGACTATAAGAGGCAAGCAGTAGTTAGAGTCAGAAGGCCATGTAACAACAGAAGCATAGATTAGAGAGATCCACTTTGATATGGGAAAGAGCATGTCCATGAACACAGGCAGCCTCCCGGAAAAGGAACGGCAAGGAAATGGATTCTCCCTGAGAGCCTCCAGAAGGAACCAGTCCTACTGACACCTTGGCTTTAGCCCATTGAAACTAGTTTCAGATTTCTAGCCTCCAGAACTGTAAGAGACTAAAATTGTATTGTTTTAGGTCACCAAGTGTGTAATAATTTATTATAGCAGCAATAAAACACTAATCACCAAGGAGAGAGAATATAGTGAGTAGCATTTCCCAAATGCTGATGGAGTATTCCTCTTTGGAAGGAAGCCCTGCAGGATCAGGATGCTCTGAACACTCTTCCGGAAATGCCTCATTGGATGTGCTTCTGGAATCAATATCCCATCTTGTGGGGACCAACAAAACCCTCTCCAAGTATGACACAAGTGCAGGACATCATTCAACAATCACTATGAGGATACCAATTCTGCTCACCAGACCTGGTAAGTGGCAAAGTGGAGTTTCCAGCCCTACTTCGCCCATACGTAACTCTACTGTCCACTCAGCCTCTCTAAACCGAGGCAGCCCATAAGTACCTTACTTACATGAGTTCCTAGTGAAGGTTACAGAGAGTCCTTCCAGTTCCAAAGCCCTGTAGTCTCTAGCCCAAGGGGAAGCTCATGGCAGAGACCAACAGGCTTACAACATTAGGACCAAACAACTTGGTAGAAACAGCTGAGATGGTGACATCTCCACAAGAGGCATGAGGGAAGGTGCCATAGTATGGTGGAAAGAACACTGGACGGGGGGTGGGGGGGAGAGGGGGCGCAGAACATTTAGATACAGCCTCAGCTCTGGTGTTTATAGTACTTATTAGGTATTATAAGCTGTAGCTGTGTGATTTGGGAAGTTACTTCTCTGAGACTGTTTCTTTTTCTCTTGTATGAGGATATACCCATTGTTTTATGGCTTTGTTCTGATGATCCGGTGGTTCTGCAAACCAAAACCTTACACAAGATTTTTTTTCCTTTTTAATGACGAACTTTTCTATATAGGGATTGTGACCATTTGAAAGGCACTCACCTTTCAAACAATTCGTACAAACAATTCGATAATTAGTCATAGATTCAGTCAAGCCCCAAACAACCACAGTGCTATCTGCTCGTGATTCCGATACTAGCAGCAGAAACCCTCAGTGAGAGAAAATTTCAGGTGTTGTGGCCATGTTCCTTTCCAGATCCCATACAGAACAGCTAACAACTAAGGAAATGAGAACTACAGCTGTCCCACAATGTGGGGCTCTCCACTAACATTTCAAAAACAAAATCCTCACTTTCTTCCTCTCCACCGAACAGTGGCATCATTATTTGTGGCTGATGCATCCACATGCACGAGCCAGCCCCCACTCAAGCCACTCAATTCCAATGACGTTTTCTTCACGCCACCCCAAGTACCCACTCTGTTGTCCTGCTCCTTGTCATTCCCAGAGAACGAACCACTTCTAACCCCCAGATTCCAATGAGCCCTTCTCCCGCAGCACCACTGCCTTTTCGGTTCGTTTTCTCTGATAACCCTATTTCTACGGTTCTAAGTCTTCCATGACACCTCTAATCCATCAACTCCTGCGTCATTTCCTTCTTTGGTGGCTTAGATCAGAGGCCATCTTTGTCACCACTCCCTCACAAACATCTGAATGCCCTTGCCCCACTCCTTCTATGGTATTACCCCACCCTCTTGGGACCACAGGACTCTCGCCATCTGCCTCTCCTGTCCTGCTGATACTTAGCTGGGAGACTCCAGGACAGCTGTATCTGTGCTTGGCACCTGCTCTGAATGGATTTCAAAGGTTCACTGTGAAGCCAGCAAAGTTTAAGCTTCAGGACCTCCCTTGTATAACACCTTTCAAAGACCCTAGTGATGGGTTTACAAGGCTACCTCAGTTTTGTTTTTGAACTTTAAGATGACATTCTGAATTTTTCTTAAAGAAGGGCCCCCAAATTATATAAGCTTCAGGTCTTCCAAGACTAAGTCCGCCCCTGGCGGGTGTTGACTATTTTGAATATAACCCCTGACCATCCCTGAAGCAGCTAGAGGTTGCTGTCTGGCAGATGCATCACACCGACCCAAGGCTGGGATGATCTGGTCCCTGCCCATAGCTGCTCGCCTGCCATGGTCCTCTTCACTCTATCCTCCAGCCACACTGAGTTTCCTCCACTTCCCAGAACGTGCCAAGTTTGTCCCCTCCATGTCCTTCACACATCCTGTCCCCTCTGCTTGAAATGCTCCTCTCACCCAGCAGGCCTCCGCTCCTGACCAGCCTCACTAAAGCAGATGCCTGCCTCGCCTCCCTCAATCTCTTTCCAACCCCTCGTAGCACTGCAAAGTTAGATTCTTTTATTGTTCGGTTAACTTTTTGTCCATATCCTTTGGGCAACTATATTCCCCACAAGTATAGGGATGGGATCCATATATTCACCATGGTGTCCCCAGCGCCTACACATAAATACTTTGAATGAATTATGAGTGATACAGGCTGTCTGGGGTTGTTAGGGAGGGTCTACAGCTCAAGAGAAAGTCTGCCGTGACCAGTTATGCTTCCCTCAGATTTCTCTTCCTCCCGTGGCTGAACACTGAGCTGGTCTCCCAGGCACATGGCCCCTGGCAGGCTGCTTTTCTGGATTCCTGAAGAAACCTAAATGGTTCCAAAGCCTCTGCAGGAAAGCGTGAGAGTCTCACGATGCTCTTGGCAAGCCACAGTACTTCACTGACTCCTTTGCTAGAGCAAAAGTGAGGCCTCCCTTTCAGGCCCTGGATGCCTGCGCCTCTGCCTGCAACTTCTGTTGCTCCTTCCATTCGTCCAGCCTCTCTAGGCCTTGACAATTGTCTTTATATCAGGGGACGGACCAGGGAAAGACATCTCTAGCTTGACTACTGCTGGGTATACTACTTTAGTAAGCTGGAGATTATTGAACACAGCATGCAAAATTATATAAATGTTCATGCTTATGCATGTAAATGTTAATCATGTAAAATTTATGTTCTGATCACCTGGCACTGGAAATACGGTAACCTTAATCGGGGGTTCCCTGAGGGAGGTAATACTGACAACTTGCCTGAGACCTGAGGGATTCCAGGTGTGTTTGTGAAGAAACTATTCTGTAAGAGCAGGTGCTTTTCATTCCCACCATCAGTTACGGTTTCATATCTCCCAAGCCCTTTCATAAACAGGACATGGCTGGGCACTATTACCTGCCTTTCCCTGCCTCCTCTCCTCACTTCCATTTGTACTCTGTACATTTCTCATACACTCTCATATGCACTAGCTCATTCACTTCTCGGACTAACTCTGCACTGAGGGAGAAGGGGTATTACTATGCCTCTTTTAGAGATAAGGAAACAACACATCTAGAAGCTACAAGGAAGCATAAGACATACACCAAAGCCTCTGCCTGCAGTGTGTGGTCCCAGTTGGACCTTACATGCCCAATGATGTGTTGGAGAAAGGCAGCACAGGATAGAGGGGAAGGCCAGGCCCAGGGTTCCAAACATCCGTCTCAGGTCCCAGCTAGTCTCCAAACTAGCTTGTGATACTTGACCACCTGTCAGCTGTTTGTTTCCCTGACTGCTAAATGAAGCCATTGGACTAATAGTGGTTCTTTGCCTGGGCTGCACATGAGGATCATCCGGGGAGCTTTTAAAAATTCCCATGCCCAGGGGCTCCTGGGTGGCTCAGTCATTAAGCGTCTGCCTTCGGTTCAGGTCATGATCCCAGGGTCCTGGGATCGAGCCCCACATCGGGCTCCCTGCTCGGCGGGAAGCCTGCTTCTCCCTCTCCCACTCCCCCTGCTCATGTTCCCTCTCTCGCTATGTCTCTCTCTTTCAAACAAACAAACAAACAAACAAACAAACAAATAAATAAATAAATAAAATAAAATCTAAAAAAAAAAAATTCCCATGCCCAAACTCTATCCCAAATCAATTAAATCCAATCTCTCGGGCCAGGAGACTTGGGTCCACCCATGTTTGCTTATGTTCCTGTGGCTATTCAAAAATGAAACTAGGTTGAGAACATTGGCTCCGAACTAAATGATCCCTTGAATTTTTCAATACACTGTAAACTTCTATCTGAAAACAGCTTGTAGCCTCTGAGCAATATAAACGTTCACTAACCGGGCTGTCCCCAAGGAAACCCATTTAACATTGCTTAACCAAGTCTCTCCCAATCATATGTGACCACAAAAGCCTTTCCTTATGTGATAAATTTTAATGCCCTATTAATATCCTAGAGCACTAAGGTACTCTGGGAAACACGCCATTCAGGGTCTATCTTTTAAAAAAGAAAAAAGACAATTCAGAGGGGTTTGATTCTCTGAGCTGTTTGGGGCTGTAAATGCATGCCTTCGCAAACATTCTCTTGCAGGCTGCCGGTACATCCTCAGATGGGAGGATGGCTACTTCTACTCCTCTTGTGTTTGGGTTCAGTTCTATAATTAGCCTTCCCGTCAGCATGTTCTGGGGGTAGACTGAGAGACTCTTCCACAAATGTTTCATGTGTTTCAGATGTTTTAAGAGCCAACCATGAAGGCAGAACTATTGAAGGATAAAATAAAGGGGCACCTGGGCGGCTCAGTCAGTTGGGCATCAGCCTTTGGCTCGCGTCATGATCCCACGGTCCTGGGATGAACCCCGAGTGTGGCTCCCTGCTCAGTGGGGGAGTCTGCTTCTCCCTCTGCCTGCCACTCCCCCTGCTTGTGCTCTCTCTCTCTCTCTGTGTCAAATAAATAAATAAGATCTTTAAAAAATAAAAAAATAAAGCATAAAATAAGATACAGCAGAATATATAAAGGCTCCAAATGCAAAAGCAAGAAAGGTGAGTTAAATACATTTGAATACATCGGACTTTGAGATGGCAGAAGAGCCCATGGACTAAGAAGAAAAGTGTAGACTGGGAGGCAGTATCTGCAGCATATGTAACAACTCCTAACCACGCGGAATATGTAAAGAAGCCTTCGAAGTCAACAAATTGCCCCCCCAAAAATAAATGAAGATGTGAGCAGGTAATTCGCAGAAGAAAGACAAATAGCCAATGTGAAAAAATGTACAGCCTTGCAGGTAATCAAGGGAAAACAGACTAAAATAATAATAAGACCTCATTTTTCACATATGAGATTGGCACGAGATGTAAAAAAGATTACTAACAGGTTTTTCTGAGGAATAGCAAAAGGTGTACTCTCACCTACTGCTGTTGAGGAAACAAATCGAAAAGGCCTCTTTGGAGGATAATCTGGAGTAGCTCATAAATTTTTTTTTAATTCACATTCCCTCTCACCCAGCAATTCCTCTTCTTGGTCACCACCCTGAAGAACGGCCTGCGAGTACACAGGAAGACAGATGCAGCTATGTCAATGGAGAAATGCAAAATGATGCCGAAAAAAAAAAAAACTGGACGAAGTCTAGCCGTTAAATACCTTTATGTAAATACAAGGAGACGCATCTGGAATTCCAGTGGACTGGTATGTGGTGGTCAAAGTGGACTGCTTTATCTACATTCTTTCTTTCTTTTTTTTTTTTCTTTTTTTGGAGAGGGGATAAAACTGTCTTAATGACAGCGCCCAACTCATAAGGCTCTAAGTATTAAATGAGTGAATGTATACGAAGCATTCAGTGCTTGTCCCGTAGGCACTGGATAGTATCTTTGTCATCATTAGCAACAGAGAAGGGTACTCAACAGCTGCCTGAACCCCAGGAATGTCTTCTGGCCTCTGCTCAGCCCTGGCTGTGGAGGGCCTTCTGTCACCTACCCTGGATTTGGGGGAGCCCTTCCTTTAAAGTCCCTTCCTCCTCCATTCATGCAGGGATCCATGCAGTGATCACTGAGTCTAGCCTTCATGTATCACGGGGACGGAGCGCAGGTGTTTGCTCAAGCCTCTGAGGTGGGGCTGGCATTATGGGAAATATGCAAACGTCACTAGAGGGAGCTGCTGACTCCTGGGTCACTTCTCCAGGAAAACTCATTTTCCCTTTCTCTGGGAAGAGTCCCGGCCCTGCCAGACGTGCGATGGGGGCTTTAGAAGGGGAAGAGGAAAAGAGTGAAGGGACATCACGTTTTTATTTCAGACAAATTCTTAGACTTTAGAGACAACCTTTCTCAGCTTCTCCAAAACTCAAGGACATTGAGCCTTGGAAGCATTTACCCAGCAACCACAAGAAAATGCTTTTCAATAAATTATTTCTCACAGCACTCATGAAGCAGGGAGAGAGGATGGGGAGGGACTCATTTTAGAGCGTGGTGAGTCAGCACCACCCCAAGAAGGAAATGACACGGAGGCCTCAGTGGGGACTGGTTGCTGGGGGGGCGTGGGGGACGCGGAGAGACAGGTCCTAGGACCTATGCACAGTCCTACTGGACATCCGTTTGTTTCTTTTTCTCTCCTGTTGCTTCCTCGGACATATTTTTCTTTCTTTTTTAACTTTAGCTTTGCAAGAAGTCCAGTCCTTCTGAGTCAGCCCTATCAGCCTTTCCTCCCTGCTCACTTGAAAACCTTTTGAACCTTCTTTACCCAGAGTGCCGCTCAGGCCTGCGCCGGCCTTTTATCTCGGCTCACCTCTTTCTGAATTTGACGTGGTGGACTTCTCTTCCACTCAGCCCCCGAGGGAGGTTTTACCCTGAGATTTGCTCCTGTTTCCTGCTTTTCTCAAAACTCTTCCTCTCTATTAGGAGATCTCTCCAGGCTCAAATTTTCATTTTTATTTGGAGGCAAATGGCTTTAGACATTCCTTGCAGAGTCTACAAGTCTGACACAGGGTGGTGACTTCCAGAGCCCTCTCTCTCCGTCTCCATCTGGCTGGGTTCCCGCAGAAGTGCCAGCCAGCCTCTGGACACCGAAGTGTCAAGGAGCCTCCTCCTTGTTTCTCTGCATCCATGGAAATCTCACCAGGTCTAACTCTAGTTTCACCTCTTCTAAAAAAGCCCTTTAGGACTTTTTTAGGGCTTAGGGATTCCCCCTCGTCTCAGTCCTTATGGCACAAAACCTCTGTAGCCCTCAAGCACCCCATCATCTACATAGTCTGTGAAGAACTACAGGGAACATAGGTGCCAGCAGATGAAGATGTGCACATGTGTATGCATGTATTCAGGGAAACATCTTTACCTTCTAGGTGCAGCACTAGGCAAAGGGAAGGCAGAGATCAAAAAAAAGGTCCCATTGGGGTGCCTGGCTGGCTCAGCTGGTTAAGCCTCCAACTCTTGGTTTTGTTGGCTCAGATCATGGTCTCATGGGTCGTGGGATTGAGCCCCACTTCGGGATCCCCACTCAGCAGGGAGTCTGCTTGAAGATTCTCTCCCTGTGCCCCTCCCCCACTCTGTCTCTCTCCCAAATAAATAAATAAATCTTTAAAAAAATGTCCCCTCTTCATAGGCTCTTACAGCCACAAATTTAGCCACATTTTCTCCCTGTATACAAACCCCTGGTTGAATTGGATGGTTGGAAGCATTACCATTGGTCCTTTTGGGGTCCATTACACATAATCCCTTAATTATTCAGTGTGACTCAGGACCTTTGATGAGATAATATGTACATAATACTTTAATCAGGACCATTTGTAGATTAATTCTTTGAAACAGTTCTGTGGCATAATTTCCTTTTGGTTTATTTCCCTACTTTCTTTCTTACTACTGTAGGAAATATCAGACCTACAGGGCAAATAACCATCACAAAATTATATGAAAATACATATTTAAGAGAAAATGCTATGTAACCTACGTATCTCACATTAAATATGCAGATCACATGTAAACACTGAGAATCCTTGGGTGAGCCCAGTTTCTAAAACCCATTCACTTTGCTGCCGTACTGCTCCCCTAATACTCACTCATAACAGACCCATTTCCAAAACCTCGGATTTCCAGTTTTAGCTGTCCTAACACTACTGTATTTGTTGAATTTGATTCTGTCCAAACCTACTCAGGAAGGAGCTATCTCAGATTTTATGTTGCCCTTGCCCACAAAAGCCTCCAAATATTCAGGCTGAGCAGAAAATGCTCCCTGAGTTTAGAAGCACTGTCTGTACCGCCTAGATATGACTGGCCACTTTTCAGGCTCTTTTCCTTTTGTTCAGAACTTTCAAACCTGCATATGGTTTTTGTTTGTTTGTTTATTTGTTTGTTTTTTTTATGTGTTTCACTGGCTGGAACTCTCCCATTTCTCTTCCCTTTTAGCTATGTTTACTCTCTTTTTTTCTTTACTTGCTCCCCTAAGAGTCATTTTAGGTTCCCCTTGGGCCATCCCCCCATTCAATCAATTTCAAAAGTTTTCTCTCTACACATAGCATTCCTACAGATGGCCTCCTTCCATGTAAATCACTTGTTGTGAATATCTTGTATTACTCTGTCTCCCAGCATAGCTGGGGTCCAGATTGATACATCTTTCTCACACCTGCCAATGACCTCAAGGATCCCTAGGGCCTGTGTTGCGGCACATGGGAGGTGATCTGGGAGGTCTGGCTCACCGATGGGTCTTCCATAATTCTCTTCCTCTCAGATATGGCCACTTCAACCAAATGGGGAAATAGTATTCATCTACAAAGTAACTCTATTCTGTTTCCAGTCCCCTCGCCAGGGCTTAGACAAAAATTTCTGGTGCAGTGGGTAGAACCGACCGAAGTGTGAGTAGGATATCCCCTGTTGTATTTCTTTTCCAATAATGATCTTGTGTCCACAACCCAAACATGTCTTTTTCAACAGCCTCTCCTCTTTTTTTTTTTTTTTAAAGATTTTATTTATTTATTTATTTGAGAGAGAGAGAGAGTGAGAGAGCACAAGAGGGGGGAGCGGGAGAGGGAGAAGCAGACTCCCCGCTGAGCAGGGAGCTCAATGCGGGACTTGATCCCGGGACTCCAGGATCATGACCTGAGCCGAAGGCAGTCGCCCAACCGACTGAGCCACCCAGGTGCCCTGAATAGCCTCTCCTCTTAAACTGAGCTCCTTCCATGAGGATCTTGAACTGATGGACAAGATCTCACATGGACTCATCTCTCCCATAAATATGTTTGAATAGCCATCTCCCGGTATAGGACTCTTTTTTTTTTTTTTTTTAAGATTTTATTTATTTATTTGACAGAGAGAGACACAGCGAGAGAGGGAACACAAGCAGGGGGAGTGGGAGAGGGAGAAGCAGGCTCCCTGCAGAGCAGGGAGCCCGATGTGGGACTCGATCCCAGGACCCTGGGATCATGACCTGAGCTGAAGGTAGTTGCTTAACCAACTGAGCCACCCAGGCGCCCCCCGGTATAGGACTCTTAAAACAAATTCGTCATGTTTCACCTGTGCTAAGTCCAGCCCCTCATCCAGTGCAAATATCATGAGATCTCAGATACAAGACCTTTTTTAGATCTGCCCTTTATTTCCTCATAGGTAGAGGTATTATAGAATAGTGGTTAAGAGGATGGACTTAAGAGCCAGGATACCTGCACTCACCTTTCAACTCAACCTTGAGCAAGTTTCTTTAACCTCTCCAAGTACCAGTTTCTGTATCTGTAGAACGGAGGGATGATAATATCTATCTCGTAATGTTGTGGGGATTATCAAAATTGCCCATAAGCTAGATCATAAAGCAAGCCTCAACTGACTTTAAAGTATTGAAATTATTTAAAGTATGTCCTCTGGAGTGGTGGGGGGTGGGAGGGTTGGGGTGGCTGGGTGATAGACATTGGGGAGGGTATGTGCTATGGTGAGCGCTGTGAATTGTGTAAGACTGATGAATCACAGACCTGTACCTCTGAAACACATAATACATTATATGTTAAAAAAAAAAAAAAGAAGACGACAGTAGGAAGGGAAAAATGAAAGGGGGGGGAATCGGAGGGGGAGACGAACCATGAGAGACTATGGACTCAGAAACAAACTGAGAGTTCTAGAGGGGAGGGGGGTGGGGGGATGGGTTAGCTCGGTGATGGGTATTAAGGAGGGCACATATTACATGGAGTGCTGGGTGTTATACGCAAACAATGAATCATGGATCATTACATCAAAAACCAATGATGTAATGTATGGTAATTAACATAACATAATAAAATAAAATAAAAAAAATAAAGTATGTCCTCCGGAAGTAAGTTAGAAATTAATAATAAAGTACTAGAAAATCCCCAACAGCTTGGAAATTAGGTAACCCATGACTCCAGTAAGGTAGTCGTTCCATCTACTTGATTTTCCTATATTTGTATACCTCAATTATCATTAAAAATTGCTGGAAGGAAAAAAAACTGCCAAGCAGAGAAGCTAACTCAGTGCCCCCTCACTGATGCCTCCCTGAGCCATCACACGCAGAAGACTGAGTGATACAGGACGCTCAGAATCTTGGGCTTGGGCTTGGGCTTCTATTTTCACATAGGAGCGTATGTTTACACCACACAGGAGAGTGTCACCCCCTCTCAGTATACACATTTGCACACACAATTGGGTGAATTTCTTGTAATCATTTCCAGATTCTGAAAAAGAGGATTTATAAGCAAAGCATAGTTTACCCAGTTCATCGTTTTCTGTTCAGTAGCTATAGGAATCACAAGAGGGCAAAACTGGAGATTAAAGACACTAGACATTTCTGAGTAGAACTCACAGGTTGGAGGCCTTATGGGTCAGGAGGGTGGTAGCTGACTCACTGGTGTGATCTGGAGGACTGTGTAAATTTTTCCAGCTTGCTAAACAATTTGCGCTTGGCTGAGACTGGGACATTTTGTATTCGCACTCATGCCCAACATTTCCTTCAGTATGTATGCTAATGATATATCTCCTAGGAAACATGACGGATTAATGATAAAAATGTGAGTCATCATCCAGGGTTATGAATTAACCAATCCTATTCCACTCAACAAACATTTATAGAGCAACTATATTTAGTTACACTCTGGGCTAGGGCAACAGTGCCACTAAATACAAACATCCAGATGGACTTGTTATAGAAAAAGCATTGATTCTCAGATCAGTTTCACATATGGGCTGGTCTAAGAAATGAACAATAGACGTAGGGCTGGAGGTTTTATATTCTGGTCCAAGCTCTGACTCTATTCCACTGTGCGTCAGCAAGCAAGTTTAATAACCTTGCTTGCCGTGGCACAGCAAGGAGAGAGGAAACCAGTTATTTTCAAATAAGATAATGAATGTGAAAGCTGTTTTAATACAGTTGAGGACACTCTTTGTGTAATGCTGTGGAATGATCTCCAAGAAGATACTGTTAATGTTTTTCTTTTTTTGGAAAGGGAACAGAAAAGTGTTTCCATTTTTAAAGAGAGAGAGAGAGAGAGAGAAACATACATGTATGGACTGTTAAGTGCATAGATTATCTTTGGAGGTATACAAAAAAAAAAAAAAAAAACCAACCTGGTAATATTGCTGACCTCTGGGGAGGGTTACAATGTGGATGGTGGAAATGACAAGAAGAATTTTTAAGAGAAGGAGATCGCAACATCTAGAGATTAGATAACTTGCCCAAGGACACCTGGTAAATATTTCAAATAGCAGGGATTCAAAATTAGGTGGTCTAATCATAGAATTCACTCTGTTACCACCATGCCCGACTGCCTCCTGACCTTCTGAGGAGAGGGCATCCATGCTGGAAAGTTAATAACCTCCGCTCCAAAGGCACACCTCAGATATCTAGCCATTATCTGTAGATTTCAGTCTACCAACCATTTCCCCGACCCCATTTCCAGGCTGACGTGCCACCCTGGCTGAGAACATTATTTCATTAAATTACACTTTCTTTCTCTGGTACAAATCAATACAAAAGCACAAAGATTTTCTCTACAAACATACATGGAATTCCTGTCCCAGGTCTGTTTCTTTTCTTTCAACATCATATCTCTGACAGCTAGAAAAGAATCACTTATTTTAACAGGAATGATCCTTCCTGTATGCCACTAATTGAAATGTTTGGGTTCAGGAGATGTCTTAATAGAAAATGTCTTATTTAATTGGTTGGTGCCTTTCCAAAAGTCACTGTCTACCTCGGGGATCTTTGGCCAGACATCGCTAGGCTCCTTTCACTTAATTGGAGATATATGAACTGCTCTTTGGTTGTGGTGGCAGTTTGTGCATTCTTCTCACAAGGCCTCTGTAGCTGCTCTATTTTAAGCACCCATTGGCCCATTTTGGACTTCTTTCCAGAAACTTTCACTGTGACCTGCCTGTTTAAGACTGGAGCTGAAGCTGTTGTTCCTCTTGGTTTCAGTTGTCTTAGCAGACTTCAAATTAATATCCTTCTGGGTCACTTCAGGGAGCAAAGTCATGCCCCATTCCCACAAGGCCCACATTTTCTCAGCCTCCTTCCTGCTGTCATTTCATTTCCATGCCACTGCCGCCATCTCCTTACTCCCATGGCCACACCCAGGCCTTAGCATCATCATTCCCTTGATTTCCATCTCGGAAATGCTAGACTTAGTCCCATTGCCTAATCACAACCTCCGGAGCTTCTACCTGTCAATCCATAAAACCATTCCAGAATCCTGTCCAAGAATCCAATACCAGGTAGCCAGTCTCACCAGCTCAACCTTCTTTCCTGTGCAACCTGGACCCCAAGGTAAAATGCTTCAAACCTAATAACAGCATCCTCAGTTCTTCACTTGACCATCGTTCCCTTACATCTGCTGGAATGACTCCCAACACTTGGAGTGCCTCTGCTTCTGCTCCCACACTGGAAGAGTAAAGCATGTAAACTTGCCCATTGATGACTCCCTCCACTGAGTCCCCAGCTCATGAATCCCTTTACTGGACCGTAGTAAGTTCCCTTTCCCACTCACCTTAGAGACTCTATTAAACTTTAATAATCTGTTTCAGTTAGGATTGTATTTGGATGCATATAATTGAAACACAATAGAGTAGTGACCTAAACTTGATATAAGTTTATTTTTCAACTAGGTAAAAGAAAATCAGAGATTAGCAATCCAGGTGTGCTATGGAGATACCACAAAGTCCTCAGAACCTTGGCATCTATCTTTCTGCTCTGTCATCCTCAGCAGATGGCTTCTATCCTCAAGATCACCTCATGACCCAGAATGGCTGCTGGAGCACCAGTCATGATGCTCTAGACAGCAGGAAGGTAGTAGTCCGGAAGGGCACAAGGACACCCCTCAAAGCCAAGTGGTCTCCCATTAAGAACCTTCATAGAAGTCCCATATAATACTCGTATTGATATCCTGCTGGCCATAACTTAATCACAGGAGCATATTTAATTGTAAGGTAAAGTGAGAAATGCAGTTTTTAAGCTCTATATGTCAGTCATCTGAACAAAATCAAGACTCTTGTTACTAAGGTAGAAGGAGAGAATGGATTTGGAGTAAGCATCTAACTGCCTCTACCACATCTCCCTAACCTGTCTACTCCTCTACTTTTCATTTCAAACAACTCTTTTACTGGAAAGAGACCATCAGGTGTCAAATCCCTTAATAGCTCTCCCCTCCACTTCTACCTGACCTGTTTACAGAAACCACTCTTACTTACTTTATTCCTTTCTGAGAAGAGAAGTGCCTCTACTCCTCCCCAAGGCTAAAACCTGTGTTTTTCATATGTGCTGTTTATCATATGTCTAGTGCGCATCCATCAGTAAAGCTGTTAAAAGTTTTTAAATTTTAAATTCATTCACTTCTTAATCCCATACCATCTGTTTTCCACAGTCATTATTCTCCTGAAACTCTTCTAGCTAGGGTCAACAGTTAATATCAAACTGCCAAATCAAAAGCAAGTTTTCAAAAAACAGTTTTATGGTTCCCCCCAAATTAACCATAGAATTATCATTTAACCCCACTCTTCTAAACCTCCATATATACTCCAAAAAATTAAAAGTAAATAGTAAAAAAAGTGCATGTACAGGCAAGTTCATAGCAACACTATTCACAGTAGCCAATAGATAAAAGCAGCACAAACATCCATTAATGGATGAATAGACTTAAAAAATTGTAGCGCATTTATGCAATAGAATATGATTCAGCCATAAAAAGCAATGAAATTCTGGTAAACAGTACAACGTCGGTGAACCTTGAAATCATTATGCTAAGTGAAAGAAGCCAGACACGAAACGTCACATGTTATAGGATCTCATTTATATGAAATATTCAGAATAGATAAATCCACAGAGATGTGACACAGATTGATGGTCACCAGAGGCTGGGAAGACTCCACTTGATACATATAGGGTTTTACTTTGAAGTAATGGAAATGCTTTAGAACTAGACAGAGGGGCTGTTTGCACATGTTGTGAATGTCCTAAATGCCACTGAATGGTTTGTTGTAAAATAGTTAATTTTAAGTTATGTAAAATTCATCTCAATACATTACTCTTTTTTAGCATCAGTTTTCAGTTCTCATCTTACTCGTACTTTCCACCACTGACCACCGTCTATTTCCCAAATTCTTCCTTCCCTTGATTTTTGTGAGCATCAGTTTTTACTGGTTTTCTACATGCTTCTCTCACCATTCTTACTCCTTCTCTTTTGCTGGTTCGACTTTTTTTTTTTGTAATCATGTGATTTTGGAGAATTCTCCAGACTATTTTGGTTCTCTTCTGTTTTTGTTCCCCTAGGCATCTCTCCTCCATTATCTCAGTTCTATTAGAGAAAAGTTATGCTCCTGTCCTCATGTCTCTGGATAAAGAACTTCCATTCCCAGGAAGAAACTATTGGAAAAACCCATCTGAACTGACCCTTTTACCTCCCATGGAAGAAGGAGGGAGTGATTTCTCTAATGGAAGAGTGACAAAAATCTGACACTCAATTTTACACTGAACTTTATAAGGAGAGGTTAAGATGTTGAAGTTCATGGTTCCTGTGTGGCTTATCCTCTCTCTTTTTATATCAGTCTGGGTAGAAGCATAAATTCTGCTCTCCTCCACAAGCTAAGCTTAACTGTAGGCTTTTGGAAAGAAGTTAGTAATTTCAAATCAGAAGGGAGAGTTTTAGGAAACATAACTGTGGCAACAGATCCAAGCTGCATTCTCCATGCCAGTCTTGTTAGTAATAAACAGAATATTGATCTCCATCTATTGAAATCTTTATTTCTCTATTTTTAATTAAGAAGGAGAAGGATATGGTCTAACAACCTTTTAAGCTTCAGTAGGTTCTAACCACAACTTCAGTACCAGTTGCTACCAAATTTATCACTCTGGCCCCCCCCTTTTTTTTCTTTTTTTAAATTGAATTATAATTGATACGTACCGTTGTATTAGTTTCAGGTGCACCACGTACTGATTCAGTATTTCTATACCTTACAAAATGATCACCATGATATGTCTAGTTACCATCTATCAGCATTCAAAATTATTACAATATTATTGACTATATTCCCTATGCCGTACATTAAAGCCCCATGAATTACTTATAACTGGAGATTTGTACCTCTGAATCCCCTTTATTTTGCCTGTCCTCCCACCCTCTGGCAACCGCCAGTTATCTCTCAGTCTGTTTCTGTTTTGTTTTTTTGATTCTACATGTAAATGAAATCATATGGTATTTGTCTTTCTTTCTCTGACTTATTTCACTTAGCAGCATACCCTCCAGGTGCAACCATGTTGTGGCAAATGGCAAGATTTCATTCTTTTTTTATAGCTGACTCATATTCTACTGTATATATATACACCACATCATCTTTATCCATTCATCTGTTGATGAACATTTAGGTTGTTTCCATATCTTGGTTATTGTAACACTGCAATGAACATAGGGGTGCGTATATCTTTTTGAATTAGTATTTTTATTTTCAAATAAATACCTAGAAGCAGAATTGCTAGATCATGTAGTATTTCTATTTTCAATATTTTGAGGAGCCTCCATACTGTTTTCCACAGTTGGTGCACCAGTTCCGATCCCCACAAACAGTGCATGATGACTCCCTTTCTCCACACCCTTACCTACACTTGGGTTTCTTGTCTTTTTGAGTCTAGCCATTCTGACAGGTATGAGCTGGTATCTCATTGTGGTTTTGATTTGCATTTCCCTGATAATTAGTGATGGTGAGCATCTTTTTATGCACCTATTGCTGGTCCTGATTCTTATTTTCAACTGACCACCTATCTTCCTCACCCATCCCAAACATCTCCTATATCATTATTTGGTTGATTCTTAAAACTTTAACTTTACTTAACATGATATCTATAGTTATGAAGTACACCTTCTCTGGAGGCTCAAAATGATTAGACATCAACACATTATGTAGTTAATTAGGATGACAAAATTAAGGAATCTTGGGGATGGGAGGATCTAAGGAGTTATGTGATCCAACCCCACTCCTGTACGTTTCCTAAAACGGGAACTGGGAAGCCATCAAGAACCAAGGCAGCTGACCTTGTCCCTTTTTAAATCTTGTCATGATTCCAGGAGCTACTGTAGTGCCCTTCTCACGGGGGCTCCTTTGTCACTCCGCTGCTTTGGAGGGTTTCTCTTACCTACAGCCAGTATCTGAGGCTTATTACATTCTTGATACTTTTCATTATTGCCCACATTTTCCTCCAGCTTGTAACAATTAAAACACAAGGTTTCAAGTATAGGGTAACATATCCACCCATCCTAGTGTGTTTGAGCTGCTGTAGTAAAATACCATGGAAGAGGTGGTGTATAAACAACAGAGATTTAATTTCTCACAGTTCTTTTTTAAAAAACACTATTTATTTATTTATTTATTTGAGAGAGAGAGCAGCAGTGGGAGAGGGAGAAGCAGGCTCCCCACTGAGCAGGGAGCCTGATGCGGGGCTCGATCCCAGGACCCGGGATCATGACCTGAGCCAAAGGCAGACGCTTAACGCCTGAGCCACCCAGGCACCCCTATTTCTCATAGTTCTTAAAGCTGGAGAGCCAAGGTCAGAGCGCCAGCATGGTCGGGTCTGGGGAGCTTCTTCCATAGTTCACACTGAGGAAAGCAGAGAGGAAGGAAGCTCTCTCACATCTTCTTGTAGAAAGGCCCTAAAGTCCCATTCCTGGGGGCTCCCCCCTCATGGCCTAATCACCTCCCAAAGGCTCCACCTCTTAATATCCCCACTGGTTCTGGTTCCAACCTAAGAATTTTGAGAGGCTGCACATTCAGTCTGTGACACAACACTCCCCTTCATGTGCTCCTTGTGGCGATCTGATGGATGGGCCCGCTGCTCAGTACCCTGCTCCCCCTCCTCCCGATGTGCCTGTCCCTGCTGCAGAAGCTGCATTTCCTTTGCAGCTAGGGTGTGGATACAAATTATGTCCCATCAATTAGATGCACTCTGCAAGATACAGAAGGCAGAAATGGGGCAGAAGCCTTCTCCTTGCCCCTTTTGGTCTGTTTGTTGGTTTGTTTATCTTTTCTGGCAAACAATATCTTGGAGACAGGAAGTTTTTCTATAACAGGGTTCCAGTGTCTAAGGAGAGACAGTTGTGACAGAGGCAGCAAAGGTAGTGGCCCCCTGATTTTGGCTTCCTGATCCTTGGAGGTGCCATTCACACCGTGCAATGCAGGGTCCTTGGCTACAGGGTAGAATTCTACTCAAAATTTCCCGGGGTAGCCTCAGAGGTGGTAAGTCCCCTGGGGTCAGTCCTGCTGTTATTCTGGGAGCGAGGATTTTGCTCCTCCCAGGCTTCCAGTGCTTTTACTATCACTTAATTTCCTTTATTAAATCCTTCTTGCCTAAAATAGCTAAAGTGACTTCCCTTTCCTGCACTGAACCCTAATGGATACATTATACTGCTTTTTATCCCCAGTACTAGAAAGGAGTTAGAGATATCAGTTATTTTATGGCCAGGGACCCAGGAATGCCCACATCCCACTCTGCTTATATCCCTTTCTATTGGAGTTCCCAAGGGAGCCATCTGAAAAGGAATAATAAATAAAAATCAAAGTAACACTTTATTACTAATTGTGCACAAGCTTAAAACCTGAACACAATGCCTTGATAAAGGCTGCAGTGGGGCCTGGGGCTGCGTGCCCCAAATTCCCATCTTGACATCACTTCGTCTGGACACAGGCAGGAAAGAAGTTGAAGAGTGAGTCAATGGAATCATCTAGAATCTATTTATTCATCCAGCTGTGAGAAGTAGGAAAGAAAGAGAAGCGCTCCGTGTGTTTTAAGGGACGGTAACCTTGCCCAGTGGTCCCAGGCCCAGTCCATCTTTCTGGACCTTGAGCTCACAAACTAACAACTCTCCCCAGGGCAGGGGTGGGGTGGCTTTCGGCAAGAACCTGAGCCCAGAGGGTCAGTCATGGGAAACACAGTGGATATTGGCCGGCGGAGGGGGGAAGACTAGTGAGCATCCCTCAGTGAGAGTTAGGGTCTCCTCTTCTGCCTCATGTGAATGCTCCAAAGTATGTTCACATCCTGTCTGTACCTCTGAGGTCACTTGCAGAGATAAATCCTGCCAGTTTTCATGAACTTTGTCAGGAATGGGAGTGTGTGAGTGAAGGAAAGAGAGGTAACAGTGATGAGGAAGCTAGCCTGTGGGTAGTGATATTAACAAAGCAGGAGGTGTTGATCATAATCGACAAGGATGAATGAATTTAAGATTAATTGGCCCTAATGAAAATACTGGTGGAGACACTATTACAATATACTGATTTTTCTGGGAGGGAAAGAGTGAAAGCAGAAATCCTAGATGAACCTCTAACAAGCTGTTTGATTTAACCAATCCGGGAAGGAGTAGGTGATGTGAACTTTGAAGTTCCTTCTAAAGTTTTGAGATTCTACTCTGTACTTCAAACTGGCAGCACTTTATAGAGTTTTTGCTGTCTCTAAAAAGCCTCCTGATTCAAATAAATCAACAAGCACTACTCTTTATGCTGCTAATAACTACCTCTAAATGCACCCCTGCCAGGTCCCCTTATTTCTGTGCAAACAGAAAGAATACATCTTTCTGAAAGCAAAGAAGGTAGACTTTGGAATTTCTTTTTTAATTTAAATGGATCCTTTGTGAAAATAGAAGAAAGTCAGAAAAGTTAAAACTATCCAGAAAACAAAATTCTGTTTTGTTTATATTGCTGAAAGCATTGTTTACATTGTTGATCTGATTGTGGATAGCTCAGATTTGCAGCCAAGTCCTTAACTGGCACTGATAATATTTAGCCATTTACATTATTACTGTCTTTGAGAATATATCCTAAGAATTCTGTCATCTCCACCAGAGATGAAATTTCTTGTGGGCAAAAACTGTCTCATTAACACCTTCACAGCGTAGGTGTGACATAGACTCTAGGAAGCATTGGATGAATGAAGAGATGGTAGGCTGGATGGTTAAACAGACGGTTGCACAGATGGCCGGGTGGATAAATACAGTGAGTTATTTTTGTTATCTTAATCAGTACACTCCTTTGGAAGGGCTTCCAGATGAATCTGTGTAGTACTAAACACTTGAAAGAGACACAGGAGGAGCCAGGGACGATAGGAAAACCCAGACAAAACACAACAGAATGTATTAGTATTGAAGGTTTTTAAAAATGTTGACATTCTGAAGCCCATAACCCTGATTACATGTTTTTTCTTGTAACATTTTAAATCCTATTTTTCATTTTTAAGTTTCAGTATCCTTAAAATAATGCTGTGTTACTGTTAGCTCCAAGGAGGGTGTAGGAACACAGCTAATCTAGAACCTAGCCACTCAAAGTGTGGGGTCCGCCAAACAGCACCATCCCCACCACCTGGGACCACGTTAGTAATGCAGAATCTCAGGCTTCTCTCTAGACGTATACTAAACCAGAATCTGCATCTTTTCCTTAAAATCTAAATTCAATTAGCCAACATATAGTACATCGTTAGTTTTTGATGTTGTGTTCGATGATTCATTCTGCATCTTAACAGCCTCCCCAGTTGGCTCCTATACACATTGAAGTCTTAGAAGCACTGGAAGTGGGAGAAGCCCAGAAGCCATGGCTTCTCCCATTAGAGACTTAGTCAAAGCAAAGTGTGATAAATCCCAAGTCCCGTCCTGATGGTGAAGAAGTCTCAGGGGCTGAGGAAGAGAGTTTGAGGTGTTGGAACTTAAAAGGGGAGCTGTGGAGAATGGAGGCTGTGGGGAGAGGAGATAGTGTGTTTGTGTATGGGCTGGAGGGAATACCACCAAAATTCATCTTCTGAACAACAGGAACCAGAGGAAATGCAGGAGGCTACTGTCAGCTGATTGAAATACGATGCAGGACCTCCCCCTAGGTTCCACTGCACTGACAGAGGATGGGAAATCCTTGGGTTCTCAAGCTGCCCCAAAGCTCTCTAACCTCTGGACAGCACTGCTGAGCCCTATAACCTCAGGGAGGGGCAGCCAGGTCCATGTCTTGCTTGGGAAGGGGGACAGTTGAGCGTGAACAGCTCAGCCACATCAGATTTTCTAACTTTGGCTAGAGGCCAAGTATCCTGCCGTGTGCTGGGTGTTTATTCCAAAGAACTAAGTCAGATCGCGGATGGGAGGTCAGACCCTAACAGGGAGAATGTATGGCTGGTATCAAAGGCCCAAACTGACATATGGGGACAGACAGCTGAAGTGTCTCCTCACTCCCACTGGCTGGCTGGGTGACACTGTGCACATCGGTTCACTGCTTCAGCATACTTTTTGTTATTTTCATAATAGTTGCTCAAGGGATTACAATACCCATCTTATTATAATTTACTTCAGGTTAATAGTGACAATTCTGGTAAAAATATAGCAACTTTACTCCAATATAGCTCCATTTCCTTCTTCCTTCTTTGCGCTATTATTGCTGTTTTATATATAAACTCTATATAGAATATAGAATATAAAATACATAAAATATTATATATAATACACATTTATATATTATATGTAAATTATGTTATATAATTTATACAATTATACATTTATATATAATATAGATTACATATTATGATATATATGTCAAGCAATATGGTATCATAACCATTGCTTTGTGTAATCTTACATCCTTTAAACAAATTCAGATACAGATATATGTATATATATATATATGTATGTCTAATATCCACAGGAAGAAATAAGAATATCAGAGATGGTAAGCCTTTTTTTTTTCAAAGATCTTTTTTTAAGATTTTATTTATTTATTTGACAGACAGAAACACAGCCAGGAGGAGTGGGAGAGGGAGAAGCAGGCCCCCTCAAAGCAGGGAGCCCGATGCGGGGCTCGATCCCAGGACCCTGGGATCATGACCTGAGCCGAAGGCAGATGCTTAACGACTGAGCCACTCAGGCGCCCCAGAGATGGTAAATCTAAAAATCTCTATGACTATATATGCCTTACGTATTTATATCTATATGTGCACATTTCAAGTCTGCCCAGCTGTTCCTTTCCCCTCAGCTCCACCAGGACTTGTGTGCATGCACATCCTCCCAGCCAGTGAGACGTGGAGGGCTTGTCCTATCTTCAAGATCTTCCTGTTAAATTTCTGGCCACAGGCTCAGGCTGGAAAGGCTGCAGGCTTTTGCTATTTGTTTGCTAAAAAGTTTTCTAATATTACTGCCACTGCCCTCCTCTACAAATCAAGCGGGTCCCCTCGGGCAGCCAAGCTGGTTTTCCCAGGCAGCCCCACCCAGTCACGCTGTGGTGCCAGCAGGTCAGATTGGGGATCAGAGGACAGAGCAGCCCCAGGCAAGAATGCCACAGAGTCCCATTGTTCTTCTCCAGAGCTCAGCAGGGTTTCCCGAATAAATGTTTCTCAATTTGTTGTTTGCTTTTGTCAGTTTCCAGAGCCCTGAAATGGTTGTTTGGGAGAATTTTCTCTAGTTGTTTTTGTGGGAGAGAATTTGTCATCTTGTCCACTCTGCATTCCTAGAAGCCCAGCCTCCTATTCCCGTCAATGGGCTCTGGGTTTTTCATCAGTACAATTAGGTCTCTTCCCCCCCCAAGTCCTATGCTCTTTTCACTGGATCAGGAAACCAAGTTTTGAGGAGCTAGAAGACTATTAAAGAGGACGCAGGATGCATCACCTCAGGTTCGGGCACCTTGCCTGACTCTGACTGGCTAAAGCGGTTTAGAAGGCTAGGGGGCACCTCGGGGACAAGGCTGCCACTGGTACAAATTTAAAAGGATTCTCCTTCTTCATATAAACAAATTTTTCATTCGTTTATTATTGCACAACTAAACACCATACTCAGGCCATCCCAGGAAAGTAGAAACCAGACAGGGGGCTCCCTCACCTGGAAAGGAAAGAGAAGGGGAAGGGAAAGGAGTAAGTGGGTAAAAGGAGGGATAGGATAGTGATGGCTTTGGTGCCATAAATTGGCCCCAGTGTATGCATCCCACTCAGAAGAAAGTAAAACCAAAGCCTCTTGCTTGGGCATGGCTATGGTCTGAATGCTTCTGTTTCTCTCCCCTCCCCCACCCCACAACATTCACACATTGAAATCCTAATGCCCAATCTGATGGTGTTAGGAGGTGAGCCCCAGCCCCTTGGAAGGTGATTAGATCATGTGGGTGGAGCCCTCATGAATGGGATTAGTGTTCTTATAAAAGAAACCCCGCAGAGCTCCTTTGATCCCTTCACCATATGAGGACACAGTGAGAAGTCAGCAGTCTCCAACTCTTAAGAGGGCTTTCACCAGAACTCAACTGTCCTGGCACCCCAATCTTGGACTTCCAGCCTCCAGAACTGAGAGAACAAAGTTTGTGTTGTTTATAAGATACCTGGTCTCTGGTATTTTGTTATAGCAGCTCGAACAGAGGAATACAGCAAAACACCCTTGGATTTCCAGGCTCTTCTAAAGGAGGTATGCGAGGGCCCTGGCAAGCAGATGTGAGGGCGTGCACACGTGTGCTCACATTCCTGGCCGCTCAGCCACATCCTCATCTGGAGCGCACACACCATTGGCAGGAGGCGCACGCCACACTCCCAGCCCTGCTCCCTCGCCGTGGGACTGTATCTAGATAGGTTTGCTCTCCGATGCTGTCAGAGCATCTGAAAGCAGTAGAAAGATGAGAGAAGCAAGCCCAGAGAATATCCGGAGTTGCATAGGGACAGGACCAGCTTGTGTATGTGCAGGCATCCAACAGGTGGGCATGCAGCTGAATGTATATTGCTAGGTGCTAGTGCAAGTTTATGTCACGAAGAGCTGTCCCCTGCTGCTCTGAGAGTATCTACCCCCCTTCTCATAGAAGGTAAAATGAGTCCACAACATGAAGGCTTTCCTTCCCTCACACTTGCCCTTCTATAGTGCACAATGTGAATGACTGTACAAAGGAAAGTTGGAGAACCAAAATTTGAAAAGCACAGGAAAAGAGCAGTTTGAAAGATCAGGAAGCAGGGCACCACTCCTGTGATTAATGGACTTCAACCATATTTAATCATAGCATCACCCTACTTAAGATACAGATTCCTGGGAGAAAGCATCTCATTGGCCTGTCTTGGGCCATGTGTCCGTACTTTGGCCAGGGCAGGACAAGTCATCTTGAATAACAGCCCTTTAGCACTGTATCCTATCATGAAGAATAGTTCCCCAGAACAGAATCAGGGTTCTCTTCCCCAAGGGGAAAACACACCGAGCAGGCAAAAACAACAGATGGCTAACACAGAAAAATTAATTGGGGATCAGATTTCATTACTATAGGACTTCTCAGAGCCTTTAATTAGCAAATTTTGTTTTATGAATCTTTAATAGGAGGTAAAATATGTAGCATTTCTCAATTCACCAAGGAACACTTTTTTGGCAGGATATTTCAAGAGACAAATAAGTGCCCCCCCTAAAAAAAAAACCACTTTTGGAGAAATTAAACCATATTGCCTCTGTGCCCACAATGTATTGTAGACCAAGAGGGCAAGAAATTGCTGTTTGCCTCGGAATCTCCAATGCTTAGAACAGAGCTGGCACAGAGAAGGCACTGGGTAAATGGAGACATTGAATGAATCTGTTTATATTATCTATGCATTTTATCTCTGAAAGTCTGGATTGCATGAGTCCTTACAAGAGCCATGCCCATCAAAGGGAAATTCAGTTAGGTTCATTATATTGCGATCACTAGTTCTGAGCAAACTGTCCATCTTCCACAGAGCCCCAGAGTCTATCGCTGAAGGGAAAATCGCCGTGTTGCCCATACTCCTGAACCCCTTTGATGCCTACCTCAGGCTTACACCGTACAAACTCTTGGGCAGGATGTGCAGTGGCTTTGAAATTCTGGCCCCTGCACCTCTCCTGCCCCTTTCCAACCTCCACTTCATGCTTTTGCAAAATGACTTAAACATCTCTAAGTAGGAAAGGTTGTTTAACTCTGTAACTTTGCAAATGCTGTTCCTCCGTCCAGAAGGCCATTTCCTGCCCCCCCCCCCGCCCCCCGCTTTGGCCACTTAGGAAACCCATCTTTCAAAATCCAGGTTCACTGTTAACCCCGCTGTGAAGTTTCCCTGATCTCACCCAGCTGCTAGCCCAGTCCGTCAAATACTCTCTCTCTCCTCTGAGCGGTGCACGTTCTTGAATTGCTGCATTCATCGAATACTGTTTGTCTTCCCTGTTAGCTTATGAGCCCCATGGGAATCGGGATCATGGGTGTTCACCTGAGTAGCTGTAGTACCTTGCACCTAGTACCCAGCTTCATCTAACCCGGATGAGAAAAAGCCCTGCAAGAGTTTTAAATACAGGGACCCCCCATCATGCCAGGAATTCGATTTATGGGTGATAGAAGAGGCTGAGAAGCCAACCAGGGGCAGTGAGTGTCTTCATCTGGGTTTCCAAGAAGCAGGCTCTGAGACCAGTATTCCCATGGAACATGGGTAGATGAGGCGGAGAGTCCTATGGAAAGGGAAGGCAACCACTGTAGGGCATTCTTAGTAAGCCACACACCAAAGTGGACAGCTGGAGCTTAATCCCACATGGACACTCTGGAAAACAGTGCAAAATACACACCTTAGAATTATCCTGGCCAAGGGGCTTGGGAGCTGGGGTATTTATACTAGTCAGTTATTGATTAGGATTATCGCCCCAGGGAATGTTAATTCTTAGGCACTGACGGGCTGCTATACTCAAAAAGTGGGTTCCAGCAACTTGAGTGTAACCCTCCAACAAAGACACTGGCAGGAGCTGACCTTTGGAAGTCAGGCTGGCTTGGAAAGACATGGTACAAGCATTCTGAGATGTGGGCAGAGCATTGATAGCATTGGCTAGAGGGACACAACTCTGAAGTTAACAATAATGGCTCCTACCCCTGGCCTTGATGGATGGGGGCGTGGGGCTGGGGTTCCTGGGTCCCAAAAGCCCGGAACATGGCAGAAGCTGGAATCCTCACTGTGGGCTTGTTCAGCAGACTCTAAGAGTCACAGAGGGCATTTACCCACTTCCAAAGAGTCCACATGAGGCAGAGAAAGAGGCTTCTTCCTTCCTCCTGCCCTCCAGTCTCCCATCAGGGCCTCCCATTGGCCAAAACCAGCTGGGAGCCCCTTGACAAGAGTCCAGGAAACCAGCTTGCCCACCAGAGATACAGAGCAGAATAGATCAGAGGAACAACAAACCTGCCCCCAGCTGGCAGACTACGGTGACACGGAGGGACTCTGTTCTCCCCAAAACCAGTAGCATCAGAATTACCTGGGCAGTTTGTCTAAAAGGTAGATCCCTGGGCCCTATGCTTGGCCTAATGAATCTCAACTTTACTGATAAGGTTAGGGTCCCAGGAATCTGTGTTTTAACAAGTTCCCAAGGAGATTCTTCCACGTAATAAAATTTGGGAACTACTGTAGAAGTGACTCAACATAAAAGTTTTGGAGATTAGGGGCACCTGGGTGGCTCAGTCAGTTAAACGTCTGACTTTTGATTTAGGCTCAGGTTGTGATCTCAGGGTTGTGAGATCAAGTCCTGTGTGGAGCTCCACCTGGAGCCCTGCCTCAGACTCCATGCTCAACGTAGAGTCTGCTTGTCCCTCCTCTCCCTCCCCCTCCCCTCTCCTCCCCTCACTCTCTCTCTCTCAAATAAATAAATCAATTAAATCTTTAAAAAAGAAAAAAAAAGTTTTGGAAGTTAAAAAATATTAAATCAAATGAAATATGTAACAAGATGAAAATTGGATTTCTTGCTAATCCAAAAAATCAATTAGTACAAGTAAGTGGTCCTTCCAGTTAATTTAAGTTTAACTGCTTAACAATTTTACAGAAAAAGTAAATCAGAAGTAAAGGATATTGGAAAGTATAATAGCCTGAGGCAGCACCAGGGAGCAAGGTGCAAATTCGTGAGGATTTTGTTGGTATACTTGTCATACCATATTGCTATTATTATTTTGTTATTTATTATGATTATTATTGGTCATGGCTGTTTACCCACCCACACCCTCAGATCGAGTTTCTTGAAGACAAGAATTGTATCTTATTACATTCTGCATGCCTAGCACAAAACATAGCCAGTTACGAGCAGGAGTCTGATAAATGTCTGTAGAACTAAGTTCAGAATCTAAAGTCACCCCTTAGCCAGTATGTCTCTGAAGATGGCCCTTTGAGGCACAGGCCAACTCAGAGTGTGGCCCCCCCCAGTTTTTTTTAATTTCTAAAACCTTTTTGGGTTTTCTATAAAATTGGCCTTTATAATTTTTTTCTCTAGTTTTGAGCATTCATGAAGTAGAATTGTTCAATGATGCACACTATACATGATACGTTGTGTTTATTTCAGAATAATTAAGCAATTGTTGTCATAGAAATTGCATTACTCAGTTTTATTAAGAAAAGCCCTCTTTTCCTAAGACAGTAATATATTCAGATTAAAAAATATTCTAAGGCAAGAATCAGACAAAACAAGCATTCAAAAGTGCAAATCCAAAACAAGAAAAAGATTAACAGTGTTCTAAAATGAGATGAACAAAAACAATTCATCATTTTTACTGTTTCAAGGGAGTGGACAAGAGGATGAAAACTATATTAAAAAATTTCCATTACCATAAAAACTCATAAAAGGACATTTATTTACAGGGTAATAAAATAGAAGCATAATGCTACATGTAGAGTAGGAAGCCTGTTTGCGCCAAAGCTAGAGCCACTGGGGAGACAGGTTCCCAGAAATTAATTAAGAGGACACATTGAAATCAGTCAAACATGGGTTGAAATCAGGACCCAGCATAAAGTATCTGCACGATCTTGAGCAAATTGCAATCTCTGTACCTTTATGTTATCATTTTGAACATAGGAACAATGACACATACTTTATAGGGCTGGTTAACCAGTGTACTCTTTAATTATTAACTACTGTTTTACTATTTATTAAGTCTGGAGTTGAATGAAAATATCTGTTGCCCCTGTAGAACAGGCTTCTGGCAATCTAGCATACGTCATGGAACGATATGGAACGGAAAGGGGGACTGCAGGGACCTGGGACAGTGAAGGAGCATGGATCTGCGGTCTGCCACAGAGGAACAGCAACTAGGGGGCAGAGGGGACATAGGAAAGGAAATGATTCCTAGATCAAGTAAGCCAAGGGACTCAAGTTTATGTATCAATAATAGAGTCGGCATTTATAGAATAATGATAAAGAACAGGGACATTTCAGACACCCTGGGCTCTACACCTCACTTCATCACCCACTAACTAGCTGTGTGACCTAGGGAAGATTAACTATTCTCTCTGTGCTTCAGTTTCATCATTAAAAAAAAAAAAATAGCATAATGGGGCACCTGGGTGGCTCAGTCATTTAAGCGTCTGCCTTCAGCTCAGGTCATGATCCCAGGGTCCTAGGATGGAGGCCCACCTGGGGCTCCCTGCTCAGCAGGGAGTCTGCTTCTCCCTCTGCCTCTCCTCCCTGCTCATATTCTCTCTCTCTCTCTCTCTCCCTCCCTTTCTCTCTCTCTCATAAATAAAATTTTAAAATCTTTGAAAAAACAGCATAATAATGCCCACCTCACAGGATAGCTGCAAGAATTAAGCATGGTCATGTGTGTAGTATGTTTATCACAGTGTTTGGCACGTAATAAATGCTCAGAAAATGCTAGCTAGTATAATATTGGTAGCAGAGTCTCTGTTTTCAGGCTTTGGTTCAGAAATAGAATGCCTGTTCCAACATGAGTGAGGACTGAAAAAGAAAAGCTTGTAGTCACAGTTCTATATAGTGCAAGGCATGCACTCAGCAAAACAAGGTAAAGGTACAGATGTAGAAATTAGATACTGTGGAAGACCAGGTCTTAATAACAGGGTAGAAATGCAGTAACTAAACCTGGGACAAAACAGATTTTAACTAGCAGCAAGTATGACATGACGGATGGGGCCAAACCTTCTGATAGAGATCAAGCTGGCTCAGTTATTGATAGAGAAGGACTCTGGGAAAGGCAGACAGGCAACTCTTAAAAATATCAAAAGTGAAGTACAGTAACTCCTTATCTGTCCAGAGATCATTTATTCAGCAGTGTTTTTACTGAATAAATAAGCAGAAAAGCTTTCTGAGCAATCTACTTATTGTCCTCAAACTCCTGAAACTCTTGGGGAACTTTTCATTCCCTCACTCAGATCCCATTTACTCTTACTTTACAAACAATGTTAATGAACATTTGTATTTGGTTACCTAGCCCATAACAGATTTTGGGAGAAGGGAGCAACTTCCAGTGGTGGGAATTGAGTCAAAAAGAGAGGCACTATAGAATTATACAAAACAGAAACAAGTCTTATAAAGCATAGTGGTCTTGCCTCATTTCATGCAAGGGCAAATTGTCCCAGATGCCTCATAAACCAAGAAAGCACAGTATAGTACTGGAGGCGTATAATGATAGTTTTTGAGACCCCTCATCATAATAAATAGTATCACCAACCACCCAGCGGATTGAGCCAAAAAAACCCCCAAAAAACAAAAAAACTCAAGTCACTTTCTTTGCCTCATCCTATATATCCAGTCCATCAGCAAGTCTTCTCTGTCATCCAAAATATGTTCCGGATTTGTTCACCCACCTCTCTACTTCCATTTGTATCACCCTGGTCCAGGGCACACCAGTCTCTCACCTGGACCAGAGTAATGTCTCCTAACTGGCCTCCACAATAACCTGTTCACCCAAGTAAGCTTTTAAAAACAAATATTAGCTTTCGCTTTCTTCTGCCTCATTGTTAGTGGTAGAAATGCAACTGGCTTCTGTGCATTGATTTTTTAAAATGAATATCATCATTTTTTTGTTTCAGATTTTATTTATTTATTTGACAGAGAGAGAGAGAGAGAGCACAAGCAGGGGGGAGCGGCAGGCAGAGGGAGAGGGAGAAGCAGGTTCCCCGCCAAGCAGGGAGCCCAATGTGGGGCTCCATCTCAGGACCCTGGGATCATGACCCTGAGCCAAAGGCAGACGTTTAACCAACTCAGCCACCCAGGTGCCCCTGTGCATTGATTTTGCATCCTGAGACTTTGCTGAATTCCCGTATGAGTTCTAGCAATTTTTTGGTGGAGTCCTTTGGGTTTTCTACATAGAGTAGAAAACGTCTGACTGGTGAAGAGTGAGAGTTTGACTTCTTCTTTGCTGATTCAGATGTCTTTTATTAGTTTTTGTTGTCTGATTGCTAAGGCAAGGACTTCTAGTACCATGTCGAACAGCAGTGGTGATAGTGGACGTCCCTGCGGTGTTCTTGACCTTAAGGGAAAAGCTCTCAGTTTTTCCCCATTGAGGATGATATTCATTGTGGGGTTTTGTATATGGCTTTTATTATATTGAGGCATGTTCCTTCTATCCCTACATTGCAGAGAGTTTTTATCCAAGAAAGGATACTGTATTTTATCAAATGCTTTTTCTGCATTTATTGAGAGAATTATATTGTTCTTGTCCTTTCTTTTATTAATGTGGTGTATCACATTAATTCTGTAGTTCTCCTTTTTGGTGGGGTCTTTGTTTGGTTTTGGGATCAAGGTATTACAAAACAGATGAACATAGGGAAAGGGGAAGGAAAAATAAAATAAGATGAAAATTGAGAGGGAGGCAAACCTTAAGAAATGCTGAACTCTAGGAAACAAACTGAGGGTTGCTGGAGGGGAGGTGGGTAGGTGTGGGGTAACTGGGTGATGGGCATTAAGGAGGGCACTTGATGGAATGAGCACTGGGTGTTTTATGGAACTAAGGAATCACTAAATTCTACCTCTGAATCTAATTAAAAAAAAAAAAACAGCAAATATCAGCATATGCCACTTCCCTGATTTAAACCCTTGGTGGTTTTTACCACCTTAACAGGAAAGTCAAAACCCAGGATTCTGTTCCTGAGACAGAAGGTCTAAATATTGCTCTCCTCACCAGCTCAACTCACCACTCTGGCCATGCTCTCCTCTTCTCTGTTCTTTGAATACTCCACACCACGCAGAGATGCTTTGGACTTGCTCTTCTCTCTTCCTGGAATGCTCACCTCCTAGATGTTTACAGCCACCAGCTCAAATGTCACCTCCCTCCACAAGTCTAGTCCAATCACTCAATCTAAAGTAGCCACCCAGTTATTCGATTACTTCACTGTCTGAATATTTTGCATAGCATTTAACCCCACTGGACATTTCCTGTTTATGTTACAGAGCATCATCTATCTCCGCATACAGGAAGGTGGTCTTTTTTCTCTCATTCATCCTTGTGTCCTCAGTATATAGAGCAGGGCCAGGTATCTAATAAATGCATTATAAATATTTGTGAAATGAACATAAATGAATAAATTTGGAAATCATCTACAAATCATAGAACATCAGTCCTGGATACATATGAGTCACTTGCAACCCCATCCCACTAATCAGGTCCTGCTAACAGCTGAGAACCTCCAACATGCCCGATGACAAGAAGCCTGAGTGTGTTCTCACAGGAAGGCAGTGCACCGGAGAAGGTCTTTTAGAGACATGAATCTAGACAGCATGTGCAGGACAGATCAGAGGGGAAAGGCAAGACCCAAAGCCACCAGTCAGACGTCTATCTTATCGTCCAGGTGTGGAATGCTGGGGCCTGAAAGAGTGGCTGTAAAGGGAACAGATGCAAGGACCATGATGGTAGAAGAAGTAACAGGGTTGGAGGGAGATTAGATTTGTGGTGGGAGCCACAAGAGGGACCACTGGGAGCTCAAAATCTTGGCAATGATCTTGTCCCACTTACATAAAGTCTGCGCTCTATAAGACTAATGACAGTGACAAGCTGCTGGATTTAATAAAGAACTATAGATTCAAAAATTCGTATAGCAGGGTGTTCCTTTGTAATTTCATTCTCCATACCTGATAATAATGAAAATCATGCATTCTTTTAAAAGACCGGACTTATTTGATGTCAGTAACACATCAATCAAAAATGTTCAAGTTGGGCGCCTGGGTGGCTCAGTTGGTTAAGCGACTGCCTTTGGCTCAGGTCATGATCCTGGAGTCCCTGGATCGAGTCCCGCATCGGGCTCCCTGCTCGGCAGGGAGTCTGCTTCTCCCTCTGACCCTCTCCCCTCTCATGTGCTCGCTCTCTCTCATTCTCTCTCTCTCTCAAATAAATAATAAAATCTTTAAAAAAAATGTTCAAGTAATTATAGCTATGTGCTATATGAATACAATTATTTTTAATAAATTCAACAAAAATCAGCAGTTGGGTCTTTTCCATCTTTTTAACACTTTGAGGACTTGTCTCTTTTACTTCATCTATACTTGGTATGGTCTATTCGTTTTCTATGGCTGCTGTACCAAATTACCACAAACCTAGTAGCCTAAACACAGTTCTGGAAGTCAGAAGTGAGGCACCAGTCTCACTGGGCTACCCCGAAGGGGTAGGCAGGGCTGCTTTTCTTTCTGGAGGCTCTAAGGGGAGAATTCATTTCTTTGCCCTTTCCAGCTTCTAGAGTTGCTGTGGCTGGTGGCCCCTTCCTCCATCTTCGAAGCCAGTGACGCTGCCTCTTTCTAACCCTTCCTCCATCACTGAATGTTTCTCTCTGACCACAGTTAGAAGAGGTTCTCCACGTCTCAGGACCCCTGCCATTTGATTGGGTCCACCCAGAGCAGCCAGGACGATCTCGCCATCTCAAGGTCCATAAGCACATGGCAAAGTGTCCCTTTTGCCACAAAAGGAAGCATATTCACAGGTTCTGGTGGTTAGGGTACGGATGTCTCTGTAGGACCATTATTCTGTTAGCCACATGTGGTATCCTGTAGTTACTGCTTGTATCTATTAGATGGAATTTTTTAACGTTGCCAGTTTCCTCTCTGTGGCTAGATTCTCCAGTGGCTACTCACTGTCATGGGAGGAAGAGGCAAATCAGAAACTTGACTTGATCAATTTTATTGCCAGAGTTTTAGAAAGGTATTTTATTTCATTTATGTATACCCCCACCTTGTCCTAGGAAGACTTTAAGGACCATTATGCGTCCTTAAGAACATGATATGGGTGATGTGTCAGGTGCAGAAACACGGCCTCCTCCCTTTCCCTCTTCATGTGGACCCTCTTGCAACAGTAGAGCACAAATGAGCCTGAAGTTGAGGGAGATGACAAAACATAATACTAAGATCTGCCTTATAGGATAGTGGTGAGGATTAAATGAATCATATTTAATTAATTTATTCATGGAAGGATCCTAACCCTCAAAGCAAGTTCTGGTGTGTGATAAGTTTTAAATTATATATATATGAAGATTTTATTTATTTTTTTAAAAGATTTTATTTATTTGACAGAGAGAGACAGCGAGAGAGGGAACACAAGTAGGGGGAGTGGCAGAGGGAGAAGCAGGCTCCCCGCTGAGCAGGGAGCCCAATGCGGGGCTCAATCCCAGGACCCTGGGATCATGATCTGAGCTAAAGGCAGAGGCTTAACGACTGAACCACCCAGGCGCCCCTAAAAAAAAAAAAATATATATATATATATATATATATATATATATATATATATTTTAAATCATATTACCGTGATGATTTCAGAAGTATGCCTCAATGAACAAAGGTCAAATGTTTTCCTCCTAAGGGTATAATTTGACCCCTCAAGGTACCCTATTGGGCTGTTCTAGTACCTCATGGGTTTCACTGTGACCTGCATGTTCTCATTCCTGCATGAGTCAACAAGTTAGCCCATGTCTCTCAAGCTCTCCAAACTTGGGGTAAGAGGGGACCTTTCATGTCCCAGAACTCTGCAACATCAGATCTGGCCTGCTTTTCTTCCAAGGAGAGATTCCACGATATTTAGAAATTCAGAGTTTGAGTGGGAATCCTTATTAATCACTCTCCACATATGGCCTTGGAGATTCAAGGTAAAGTTAACATCTTCTACCACTCTGATAGGGTGGCTCTTGTCTTCTCATTTTCCCTCTGTATTTCCCAGGGGTTTTAAAGCTGTGCTCAGCACAGCTCCCTGGTAACTTCCCATTTAGCAGTGACTTTTCCATGAGAAGGATAGTGGCCCTTATCTCAATCCCATTTGAATTCTCCTGGACTCTGAGGTTATAAGTGTTTCAGATGACACACTCATTCTCAGGGATGCTCTCCTTCTCAGGCTTTTCACTGCCGATGGTCCAGAAGAGCTACTAGGATGAACAACACGTTGTATAGAAACTAGTTCTATGTTACACAAGTTAAGGTCTTGGTTCCAGGTCATCAGCCTAGATGTCTTCTATCCATAAGGTTGATTTTATTTTAGGAACCTCATAGCCCTTCCCTACCCTGGGTTTTATGGGAGACTTCCACCCACCTTTCCTCAGCAGCTCTACCTAATCAGGCCTCATGGCGCAGTTGGAACCTTGGCCTCTTGTCTTCCAGAATGCCTTTGGCTCTTAGGCAAATCAATTGTAATCTTCCTCCAAAATCAGTTTCCCCAAGTAGCAGCCTTGCTGTGTTGACAAAATTCCGGGATGGCCCAAACCCAGCACACCGAGTGCCTGTTAGCCCGATACTAAACTACTGGTGGAGCCACTTAAAGGCAGAGGGGAGAGCCGAGCCTCTCTTGATAATACATATACCCACACATTTCAGATGAAAAAGCAAAATCTGAGGACAAAATCAGATAATGGAGCATGAGCTATTTGTATAGAACACATTTTTATTTGATCTGTCTAAATATTAAAATACATTTCATTAATTTCCTCTTTTGTCTGATTTGGGTGAGCTCTGGAAGATTTGAATAATTGAGGTGTGCACACAGGGGTATAGATAGTATAACTTTTCTTTAAATATGTTGGTTATTGACAGGGCTTTCAAAAAGATATTTTGGTATCTTTCTCCTTGGATACAAATATTTGTTAAAAGCAAACTGCTAGCAGATGGAGGCCCTTAAGGCCTCCCATGGCAAGAACAAAGTGTTGCTTTTGTGGATAAGCGATGTTCAGGGTCCAAAGGCATCAACCTGTTTCCTCCCTTGTGCTGAAAGGAAGTGATAACAGGGTGCATCATCTACTCTAACTTGTGTATTATAGCATAGAGACATAACGCTTTATGACACAGGATTTGAAGAAGCTGGGAGAAACATATTCCACTCATCAGAATTGTTAAACAGTTTATGAAACACTTTGGGAGAGGCTGATCCCTGGCCAACAATATCGGTGGCCATCTTAATCTTCAGACTGGTCTCCACTGGTCTTTTAGCCTGGAGCTTATTGAAAAACCTCAATTTCCTCTCAGAAGGAGAATTGATTAGGAGTCGTCTCTCTTGGACTCTGAATCCTGTATGCCTAAGCCAGGGAGAGCAGACTTTCATCTAAAGGGATAGCTCTGATCAATAACGGATTGAGCATCCGCATCTGCATCCGCATTGACAGCCAAGAGTAAGGTCTGCTTAGGCCTAGAGGGGCATGCACAGGGTGTAGAGCCTTGTCTCACTCACCTGGGGGTCCCCAGGGCCTCCCTCCACAGTGCTCAGCTGACAGAAGGCATTCAATCAGAGTCTGGGAGTAAGTGAGGGGATGGACTAATTAATCTATCACCTCTGGCTCATATCTTTGAAAAAGTGCAGGGTTGTAGAAATCACACTAGACTAGAAGATGTTAGTTCCAGGACCATCAACTCCCTGGTTAAGTCTTTTTCCCACAGAGTCTCAATTTCCCTGTCTATCAAATGAATATAGCGAGACCCACCCTGACTGATCAGCTGGTGAGATAACATGCTATGCTGAAAACAACCAGCGTCATATGTTTCTGAGTGGTGCGTCCATCAACTTGCCCCTTCCTCATTAGCTCTTCAGAATGAATCGCTTCTTTTAGACTGACTGGCACTCAGGACCTCCTAGAGATGTACATGATTATTTTTCGGGGGCAGCCCCCTCCTGGAAACCATCCTGAGAAAGAGGGAGAAAGACTAATGAGCAGAATCTCAGAAAAGGTAGCTTGCAGCAGATAGAGTCAGGGGTGATGAAATTGTTAACTCCTGAGTAAAATTACACAGTGAACTTTACAATAACATAATAAAAGGAGAACATGAAAAATCTAAGTGCTACATGGTGACATTTAGATATAAGAGGTTTCCAGAGATATCTCCTTGACAACCAAAGACACTGTGGAGGGAGCATAACCTTCTGTAGCCTGTTTCTGTCAAAACAAACTATCACTTCATTACATCTGTTCTAGGTGGGGGGCCTCTCTGTGTTCCACAGAACATCGTATTTATTCATTAGAATCGATTTCCTACTCTGTTTAAAATGATTCCGAAATGAAAATCCCAGGACATCAGAAAATCACATTCAAACTTTTTCAGGCAGAGCTCCAGCTCCTCAACGATAGGCCCCATCTATCTCTCCTCTGCTCAAACCTCTCCAAAAGCTTTCCAAGCACTTGGAATAAAATCCCAAACTCTCGTAACGCTGACAAGGCCTGAATGATCAAGCTGAGCCTCTGTTATTGCCCTTCCCCTCACCCACACTGCTGTGGGCACGCTGTTCCTTAAACAGCGATCCGCCACCCAAACTTTTGCACGTGCTGTGTCCTCCCCCACGTCTACTTTTCACCTAGAGATTCACCAGACTCTCTCCTCCTCCTCTTTCCGGTCCCTTGATGACATGTGCTGTTATTAAAGAGGACTTCCCTGCCCTCCTGTTTGAAT
This sequence comes from Mirounga leonina, assembly GCF_011800145.1. Taxonomy (NCBI): domain Eukaryota; kingdom Metazoa; phylum Chordata; class Mammalia; order Carnivora; family Phocidae; genus Mirounga; species Mirounga leonina. The sequence goes on from NW_023270447.1 coordinate 39,176,658, forward strand.
TAGCAGCTCCTAGCCCATCGTTATCAGTTCTGTATCTTTTTCAAAGCTTTTCTGCATTGTTCTTACACTATGTGACATCATTGTTCATATATGTGTGTGTATGTACATGTATACATATAAACAAATATATATATTGTTTATTTGCTTTGGGCTTCTCTTCCTTCCCTTATGAGAATGTGAGCTCCGAGGGCGGGCACCCTGCTTTGATTTCACTGCCACATCCCCGCTGCCTAGAGAGGTACCTGGTGTGCGCTGGATAAAATGTGCCAAGTGAAGGGCGCCTGGGCTCAGTCGTTAAATGTCTGCCTTCGGCTCAGGTCATGATCCCAGGGTGCTGGGATCGAGCCCTGCGTCGGGCTCCCTGCTCTGCGGGAAGCCTGCTTCTCCCTCTCCCACTCCCCCTGCTTGTGTTTTCTCTCTCGCTCTCTATCTCTCTGTCAAATAAATAAATAAAATCTTAAAAAAAAAAAAAAAGTGCCGAGTGAACCTGTCTACACAGCCCGCTCTGCCATCGCGTTCACCCCTGCTCCCCTCCCCACCATGCTCCTATCTTAGCTCCTTGCCTTCACACATCGCGGGCCCTCTGCCTAGAATGCCTTTTCCCTTGTTCCTGGTTCCAGAAGGGACTATACCCACCACACAGAGGGGAACTGACTGGGGGAGCTTGCTAGAAAAAGGTTGCTGCAGGAGAGAACTGTGAGAGGAAACACAGGGAGAACTGGAGGAATAATTTGCCCTAGAGAAGGAGAAGGACAGGAGTGAGGGAGACACAGAGCAGGCATTGTCCCCAAACCCAGCCTCAGGCTCAGACATGCACCCCAGCGTCTGCTTTGTTACCAGCATCTAGGATGCGGTCCTCCCACCTGTCCTCTCTGCCCACCTTCCTATTGACCAAAGTCTGTCTGTCTTCCTTTCTTCCTTCCTTCCTTTCTTCCTTCCTTCCTTTCTTCCTTCCTTCCTTCC
>NW_023270447.1:39177630-39212262 GCF_011800145.1 Mirounga leonina
CTTTCTTTCTTTCTTTCTTTCTTTCTTTCTTTCTTTCTTTCTTTCTCTCTCTCTCTCTCTCTCTCTTTCTTTCTTTTCTTTCTTTCTTCCTTCCTTTCTTTCTTTCTAGGAAAAGACAGGAGAGGCAGAGATAATCTCAAGCAGATTCCCCACCGAGCACAGAGCCCAAAGAAGAAGTGGGGCTCGATTTCATGATCCTGAGATCATGACCTAAGCCAAAATCAAGAGTCAAACACTTAACTGACTGAACCACCCAGGTGCCCCTCATCCAAAGTCTTTCCTATCTCTTTAATGCCCACCCAGGTGCTCCCCACCCAGCTCCTCAGAGTTTGTGTACTCCTTAGTCAGGTCCCCTGTCCAGCATTAGAGAGGGTTTTGGGTTTTTTTCATTTTTGTTTCCCTCCAACTAAATAGTTCTTTGGGAAGCAAAAGTGTATAGACATTTGAGATATGTTTGAATCTTGACTCCAACATTTAGTACTATATTTCATTGAATCTAAACCAATGAAAGACACAGCATTATTTTATAAACCACTAAAAACAGAAAAATACTGCCAATTAACTATAAGACAGGATCGAATGTAAAATGCATCCTGGCAGAGATCTGAGAATGTGAAAAGGTTATGTCAGAGAATTGGTGAAATATGGAGGGTATGTGGTCCTAGATGAGTGGCTAAACCTCTTTGAACTTCAGACTTTCCATTCGTGAAATAAAAACCATACTTTTTCATTCATTCAGCAAGTATTTATTGAATGCTTACGTGCTGCAGGAACGGGCTCTGGATAGCTTCAGCAACAGGAGATTTACTGGAAGGGTATTGGGAGCTCAGAGAATTAAAGAGAGGCTGGAGAAACGGGCATCAGAGCAACACTGAGGCTTAGGAAATGGGAACCATGGCGACGGTCTGCCACCAGGATGGGGTCTGGTCAGGACAGAGATGCTGGTAGTCAGTGCTTCCTCTTGGCCTGGGCAAACTCAGGAGCTGCTGATGGATGGAGCCTGCCCTCTGGTGTAGGGGGCCCAGTCAGCATCTGCCCCCTTTGTCCTCTTAAGTAGGAGACAAGCCCCTGAATTCACCATCCCATTGAAGCAACACACAACAGGAGAGAGATAATGCTCCCAAAGTCATCTGGGGCACAGTCAGAAGGCAAGGAAAGTGGATGGATGTTATATAGCAAAACAAAAGGCAAGAGAAAGATAATATCACAGAGAGTTTCTAATATGTGCCAGGCATGATACCCTCCAAACAGTCATGGTTTCTGTTTTCATAGGGTTACTATCCAGTAAAATAGACAAGAATTACAAAAAAAAAAAAAAAAAAAAAAAAAGGATACTTTCAATGGAGAAGAAAAGAGATTGCCTTGAAAGAGAATAGCTGAGGGGACATCCTGCTTGGCTAAGTCCTGTGGCCCATTCTCAGTCCTCATTTTACATGAACTGTCAAAGCTTTGATATAGTTGATCAATCCCTCTTTATGAAACACTTTTTTCACTAGGCTTCGAGAGATCGTGTCCCCATGGTTTTCCTCCTCCTTCACTAGCTGTTCCTTCACCTTTGCTGGATGCTTCATCTCCCCAGCCCCCAACCCTTGCATGCTAGTGGGCCCCAGGGCTTAGCCTTCAGACCCCTACTCTGTCTATGCCCACTCCTTTGGTAAGTCCATCCAATCTCACCGTTGTAAATAATGTCTGTGCACTAAAGACTGATGAATATGTTTCTCCAATCAGAACCTCCACACTGAATGCCAGACTCATGTATCCAACTCATGTCTCCTTATCTCCACTGAGATGTCCCATCAGAGGTTCAAACTGATCATGTTTAAATTGAATTCCTTGTCTTCCCCCTGCCAAGCCTGCCCCCTAGTCTTCTCTGTTGTAGGCAATGGCAGCACCATCCTCCCACAAACCTTGGTGTCACTTTTGACTCTGGTCTTTCTCTCACATCCTATAGCTAATTCATTGGCAAACTCTGCTGGCCCCAGATCCGACCACTTCTCTTACTTCCACCACCACCACCCTGGTCCAAGCCTGGACTCAGGTAACAGCCCCTAATAGGTCAGCCTGTTTCTGTCCTTGCCCCCACTACATTCTGATCTCAATACAAGGCCTTGAGTAATCTTTTAAAAATCTAAATGGGGGGCGCCTGGGTGGCTCAGATGGTTAAGAGTCTGCCTTCGGCTCAGGTCATAATCTCTGGGTCCTGGGATCGAGCCCCACATCGGGCTCCCAGCTGGCTCAGCTAGGAGTCTACTTCTCCCTCTCCCTCTCCCCCTGCTTGTGTGCTCTCTCTGTCTCTCTCTGTCTCTCTCTCAAAATGAATAAATAAAATCTTAAAAAAAAAATCTAGATCGGATTCTGCACCCCTCCTCAAACTCTTGGGATAGCCACCAAGTGCTCGCAGTCTTCCTTCTAACTCTTCAGACCTTATCTCCTGGCTCCCTCTTGTTCATCCACTCTATGCGAGCAGGGTTTCTGCCTACAGGTGCTCTTTGTACCAGGGCTCTTGTCTCCTTCCAGAATGTTCTTTCCCCTGGGTTTCCACGTGGCTTACTCCCTCACCTTTTCGAGTCTTTACCAAAATGTTATTTTCTCTATTAGGCACTCTCACTACCATACTTAAAATTGCACCACCCCCAAACACACACACACACACACACACGCACAACACACACAATACACACTCCTTTCCCCAATTCCCCATTTTATTTTCTCCACACCACTTGTTACTCCCTGGTATATTATCTGTTTTCTCTCTGGGTGTGTTCCCGACGAGAATGTAAACTGCATGAGGCCAGCACTTTCAGGCACTGCTTACGACACTGTCTGGCACATGGATGCTCTTAGTACATGGTTGTTGAATGGACCAAGTTGTCTAATCTTTCGGCATATCGCTTGAAGAAAATAGAAGAAATAACCCTGCCTGCAATAGAAGATTCACATAAGAAGCCAGTGAAATACTGTGCCTTCTAAACTAAGCTGCACATGTACAAGTAGGAGAACCTGTATTCCACGTGGCCACGTCTCGACACTCTGCCCATTTCGCGATCTTTCACACGGACTGAAAAAAATGAAAATTCATTTTGCTACCTGCAATACACCCTAAAGACAAGCTAAAAAAAGGCTTTCCCTTCCCTCCATAACAAAGTGTATTTCCTATCCCCTTCTCACCACATTCATTGCCCCTGCAGAAGCACCCCCATGAAATAAAAAGAAGCTGAAAACACCTCTAAAGCAGCATTACTGTATAATAATAGTAATAATTGGTCGCCTTTCTGAAAATATGTTTTTAAAGCACCCAAATATTTTAGGCTTTTCTAAAGGAAAATGAAGCACCTGGTGGGCTGAGCTAGTAGGGAAGGAGGAAGATGAATACAATGGGGGGAGCTGGCTGACCTCTGCTGTAGAAATATTCCCTGTGGCTGACCCAGAGGCCGACTTGCATCAAGCTGACTTCTTCCCAGGACAGATCTGAGCTGCATTCCAATTGCATCATCTCCCAAACAAAATGAGCACTTGGACCTCTCCCACCTGGCAGGCTGGGAATATATAATTATAAGTCTACAGATAGCAATTGTACATGTTTCAGTAGATTAGGAAAGGCAACTAAACAGAGAGTAATTGAATCAATGTGGTTTGTTAGGAAGGGGCCGATTTTCCAGCATTTGTGTTCCTTTTAAGAGCTTCCTCCCTCTCCATCTTCATGGTTTGCCTGTCAAATCAGACAAGTCAATTGCAGAAGGACTCTGTCTTTCTGTAAATGCAATTGGAAGGAAAAAATTATCAAAGAGGAGCACCTGCCATGAGGCATAGCTTCAGGGGACTTGGAAGGGAGCTTGCCATCTTGCTGTCACTCTTACGAGGTTATGCCTGAAAGGCTGCCCGTGACCAAGGCTAGAAAAGCGTAGGGTCTTGAGGGAGGGAGAGTGGGAATAGAGTCATTGTGAGGATAATATGATCATAAGAGCCACCATGAATTAAGTGCTTGCTTTCTACCAGGACTGTTAGTTACCTCATAGGTAGGCATTATCCAATTTCATATTTGTGCTAACCCCATGAGCTTGGTGCGAATATGCTCACCATTCTACGAGTGAAGAAAGAGGCTCAAAGAGGTTATGTGAGTCTTCCAATGTTACTCATGTGCTAAGAGTGCTAAAAGCACTTTGGGTTAAGGGGCTTTTCATGATATGAAGCACCTAGTCCCAGGTAGTGCACGCCCACAAACACAAGCCTTGTCTCCTTGTAAAAGGTCGCAGAAGGATCTTGCTCATAAAGCTGCGTCCGCCTGTCCACGTTTCCTAGAAGAACTCAGCAGACTGGGCTGTACTTGTACTGATTTGACTAGACTCTGGCTGGGTGCCCCCAAAAATCTACCTTGATGTAGCAGAGAAGGCAGGGGGCCTAGATCTGGGCTTTTATAAAGAAATATTGCCATCTGGTGGACACCTGCCCACACTTCTTCAAAACTGAAAATTCTCAGAAGCAAGGGAAAGAGTGATATCTTCTGAACTTGAGTTGTTCTCTTGTAGCTTCAACCCTTTTGGCCCCAGTTGTGGGACCTTCATATGTACCAAACCATTAAATAGGCTTATTCTTTTGGTACACTCACATCAGTGTTCAGAACTGATGTTCATCTAAAAATAACATGACCACTATCCACTGCCTACCACTCATAGAAATCAAGTCCTTATATTTTCACCATCATGCTAAAGGCATTTCCATCAGCCCAGTTGTTTAATCAAGCAATCTGGGGATTCTTTTTGACACCTTCTTCTTCCTCACCTGCCCATCCCCCGTCCCAACATACAGTCCCTTACCAATGTCTTGTCAAACTTATCTCAAAAATATACTTCAAAGCTCTCCACCAGTTTCTCCATTCCTTTGGTAACAATGCTGGTTCAAACCACCATCTCTTGCTTGGACTTATACAGTAGCTTCTTAACTGATTTCCTTGCTTCTTATCTGGGTCCTGCCTGTATTGTGAAACTCATTTCACATCACTCTCCCACTACTGCTCTGCATTTCCCTAGCCTTCTTTTGGATTTATATAACATCTCAAGCTCTTTTCCACCTCAGGACCTTCACACATGCTGTTCTCATTGGCCAAGTTGCTCTTGGCCCTATAGCACTTGAATATTACCTATTCGTTTTTCAGGTATGAATTGGAAATACTTGACTCTCAGTGTAAATTATCTCCATTTTTCTTTATTATGACATCTTTTTAATTTTTTCTTTTAGGGAACATTACTTTTTGTAATTATACATTGTATACACTTGTAATTATACATACATACATGTATTTGTTTTTTAAAAAGGTTTTCCAATTCTTCACCTACCTTAGGATTGTGAGTTCCATGAAGGAAAGAGCCATATCTGTTTAGCTAATCTTTGTATCCTTGGTGCCTAACGCAGAGTTATATGCATAGGTTATTTTTTTTTTTAATTGAAAGCTTACTCTTATGACCACTATTACTGCCATTGTTAATAATAATACTACCCCATTTTATTTTAGTGTGTGGTTTATTAAAAGTGCTGTTGTTTGGGGCACCTGGGTGGCTCAGTCAGTTAAGCATCTGATTCTTGGTTTCAGCTCAGGTCATGATCTCAGGGTCGTGAGATCGAGCCCTGTGTGGGGCTCTGTGATGGGCATGGAGCCTGCTTACCATTCTTTCTCTCCCTCCCTCTGCCGCTTCCCCCCCCCCCCCCCCACCCTGGTCCTCTCTGAAAAAAAAAAAGTGCTGTTGTCATTTCACCAAACAGGATATATACAGATGGCGCTATGACTGAATGTTTGTTTTCCCTCCAAAGTCACATGTTAAATTCTAATGCCTAATGTGATGGTATTAGGAGGTGGGCACTTTAGTTGAGGCCTGAGGGTAGAGCCTCTTGATGGAATTAGTGTCCTTAGGAAGGAGGAAAGGTAGCCCTTTCTTTCAGTCATGTGAGGATACTAAGAGAAGATGACCATCTATAAACCAGGAAGATGTTCTTGGGTCCTCATCCAGAACCCAACCATGCTGACTCACAGCGTCCAGAACTGTGAGGAAGTGAATGTTGGTTGTTTAAGTTACCCAATGTATGGTTTTCTGCAATAGCAGCCCGGACTCAGACAAATGGCAAATAAACACATGAAAAGATGTTCAACATTATTAGGTGTTAATAATCTCTTTACCTGAAGAAATATCTTTTCTACTGTGTTGTCCTTTGCAGTTATACCAAACTGCATGTCTTTGTCACAGCCACTCCTGCCCAACGGAGTGCCTACTTCCTACTTTATGCATAACCAAAGGGTCCACTGAAGCATTTTACAGACAAGAGCAGTACTTTCCCACCAATAAACCTCCTAGTATAATGTTTTCAAATGAGGTTCCCAATCCACTGGTGAGTCAAGAAACCCACTGAGTGGGCTGCAACTGACATTGATTTAAAAGATGAACTAGAAAAAAACAACCACAAGAGATGTTTGCAATATTGGCATTTTTATCTCCATGAAACAAACATTCAGAAAGGTACCCCTGTTTCCTTCTCCCTACTTCTCTCCCTCAACCCACAAAAAAAGACAACACTTCTGCTCAGCTTCCAAGAGAGAGAGCATTCCTACACGCACTTGGGGCCCCTCTGTAGGCCCCCTCACAGTTGGCCCAAGGAAGAAGCCAGCAGGTGCTAGCTAGTCCAAGAAGCTGGAGCCTGACTCACATCCCCATTCAGAAGGAGCTAAAAATGGCGCTCGCTGTGAGCATCGTCTTCTACTTCATTCAGCCTCGTGCAGCGGCAGTCACACCCTGGGCACAGGTGTTCCCTGAGGGGAGGCCTAGCAATCCTTGTGCTCTTTGTCCAGATTTTTGGTCTGCAACGTGAGGGTGAGGCGGGCCAGCCCTTTTCTCCTGCACAGTGAGTTAGGTGAATGGATTAGAACCTACTATGCAGGTCTTGCTGTTCTAGACTCAGCCAGTCTAGAGGTAGTAGAAACCCCATGTTGGCTTCCAGGCCCAACCTTCCAGCACAGCTAACCAGACATCTTTTCTATTCCATCAAATACATCTGGTTCTGTGTTTTTGGATTGGCTATTGATCCTTAGATATTTAGTTCCCTTGGCAGGGAGCCTTGGAGGTTTGAGGCACCAAAACTCCACTTCAAACTACCTACAAGAAATACCCAAGACCTTGATAATATGTAAACCATGAAATGAGTATGAAATATGTAAATTTCATGAATATTTAAAAACTTAACTTATTTGCTGTAAGACTTTAGGCAAGTTTTTAATCTTAGTCTTGCATATTTTTTTAAAGATTTTATTTATTTATTTGAGAGATGCAGCAAGAGAGGGAACACAAGCAGGGGGAGTGGGAGAGGGAGAAGCAGGCTTCCCGTTGAGCAGGGAGCCTGATGTGGGGCTCGATCCCAGGACGCCGGGATCAATGACCTGAGCCAAAGACAGATGCTTAACAGCTGAGCTACCCAGGCGCCCCTTAGTCTTGCATTTTTAATATAAGGTGGTAGGACTTGATATCTCATCCAGAGTGGAGATGATAATGCCCACCTCATAGGGTGGTAGTAGAGATTTCAAAAGATAATGCATAGAAAGAACAGTGTCTTACACACAGTAAGAGCTTAATAAATGTTAGCTACTAGTTTTCCTATTATTTCTTTCCAGCTAAAAAAAAAAAAAAACTATTTCACTATATCATAGTACATAGGTGAAATGACTGGGAATTTAGTCCAAAATACTCTCATCATGAATATCAAAGCAAGAAAAATGTGAAGGTCACTAGTAAAAATAAAAGAAGAGAAAAATACGATTCAGGGAAGAAGAAAGTTAAATAAGACATGTTCTAAGGGCGAAGAGAAAGAGAAATATTGAATTTTATGTAGCTTCTCTGGGATCTCATTCTAAAGTCAAGCAACACAGCCTCACAGAGATGTGACTATCAGACAATCAGAACCCGATACCACCACCATCCAGGCTGGCGCCATTTTTACCTGTCAAGCAAGCAACTTAGTGCCCGTAAGGAGGATTAGTGACACCTGGTTAAACGTAGTTAATTGAACACAGAATTAGCTCTATTCCTTCCCCAAATCCCACTAAAATAACATTGGATGAAAAACAACACAGTGTAAGTCACAAGAACAAGGAAAATAAGAGAGAAGACTAACGCGGGCAAGAAATAGTACATGAACAAGCAAGGCAGCTGACAGCAGAAGAAAGCAAACTGAAATCCAGATGTCTGCAAAGGGTAGGGGGAACACTAATATAGAGTCAGCTGGTTCAGTCCACCAAAACCAAGAAAGGCTCGGTAATTGGAGGCACCAAGTATTTTTGACGATAGGGGTGTGAAGTGGGGCTCAAAATAGGATTGGTTGAAAGTTTTTATAAGACCTCCACATCCCTGCCACTTCCTTTTGCAGCCAGCCAGCCAGCCAGCCAGCCAGCCACTTTTCCTCGTTCAGGCAGAAGACTGGAGATGTATTCTATTAGAATGTAAGCTCTATGAGGGCAGGGATTTTCACCTATTTTGATTGCTGGTGGGTTTGATTGCAAGCACCTAGAACTATGCCTGGCACAAAGTGCTGAGGGGATACCAGGTAAATGTTGAATGAATAAATGATTGGAAATCCAGAGAGTATGGACACGAGCCACAGATGAGTACAAGGTACTCAAAAGGAAAGATAAAGTAAAAATCTAGATTTAAAAAGCAAAACAAAACAACAACAAAAAAAAACATGATGAGCTCTGCAGGCCCCTAGAATGTTGACAGCCAGGCTTAACCCTCCCCCACCCCCAAAGAGTATCTGAGCTCCTTTCTGTGTATCTGAATAGTCCAAGAGAAGAGACCTACAGAAACCAACAGAGATCTGCAGTCAAAGACCAAATGTCTGCTGCATCACCACCACCACCACTCAGTAAGCCCTGCACACACACACAGAAGTTCTAATCAGAACTAGCTAAGGATAAGTAGGCTTTTGAGGAAAGCTAACATGAAAAACACAGATAAAAACAAGGAACTAGACATTTTTAAAAAGAAAAACAAAAAAGAAACTCAAAAGAGACAAGCAAGACAATAAAAAAAAAGTCTCCAAAAAGGAAATAATACTTTCCCAGAGATGAAAAGATATTGCATCCATATAACCAGAACACTTATTATTAAAAAATAAAGTGTGTATGTGGTGGATGGGGAGAGAGATGTGGCATTCAGAGAATAAAAGAGGTTTTTCTTTTTTTAATGCCAAGAAGACAAAGACAACTATCAGTAACAATATCATCAGAATGTATATCTCTTAGGGGAAAAACTTACAAAGGTGTTGCACTTTGGGGGGATGTATTTAATTAATTAATAACATTTAATTTGAAAATTTCACAAGTATTATTCATAAAGAAAGTATACAGTACCATTAATATAACACTGAAATGCACCTACACAAAATAACAATATTTATTTTATTTATTTAATTTATTTATTTAGTAGGCTCCATGCCCAGCATGGAGCCCAATGTGGGGCTTGAACTCACAATCCCAAGATCAAGACCTGAGCTGAGATCAAGAGTCAGACTCTTAACCGATTGAGCCACCAGGTGCCCCAACAATACATATTTTATAAGGACACACACAAATAAGAGATACACATCAGAATTAGAATCTTTGTTGATGAATAGGAAGGGAATGGGAGTAAGGAAGGGAACAGGGTAAAAAAAAACGGAGGTATGAATGAAAAATCTATCAATCAAATAAAAGAAGGCCCATGCACAGATTAATAATAAGGGTAAGTCATTGAGGAAAGTCATTAGAAATACGATTAGCTGAAGCTTCTGCACCAGAGTTAAAAAACGGAGTGTCCCTAGATTATTCACAATTCTTTTGGTTAGAAATAACAGAAACGCAACTTGTGCAAGCATAAACAAACAAACCAAAAACAACAGACTGGCTTACTGAAAAATCCAGGGGTAGTCGGCTTCAGGAAGAGTTGGATCCAGACTCAAATGATGTCTACAACCCTCAGCTCCACTATCCCAAAACTTAGCAGCTTAAAATAACAATTTGATTTTGTTCATGTGTGTTAGGAATTCAGGAAAGCCTCAACTGGACAGTTCATTTCTAATTCACTTGGTGTCAGGTGATGTCTGGCCAGAGCCAGAACTTTCTCTTCTACAACAGTTTCTTCATTCATGTCTGGTGCCTTGGTGCTCTGTGTCCCCACTCCTACACACACACACACACACACACACACTCACACTCTCACATACACACTACGCATTGTAGCTTAGTTTTTACTCAACTGCTATTTCTGTAAGCTACTTTCATGGTAAATAACCTGGCACCTCTAAAGTTCCTTATTTCTGTCATCTCTTCAGTAATTCAGTCTGTTAGCATATATGGATGGAGTATGGGGAAATATTCATGACCTTGCAATTATTGTTCAGGGGCCATAGTTTAATCTCTAAAAGAGGCTAACAGGCTTCATGAGAGTGGAACCAAAAATATAAATCTTGGCTGAGAGCAGATCATGTTCTTCTGAAATTGGAGGGCCTGTAGGCAAAGTTCAGTGCATTATAAAATTATGATGCATTATACAAATGTGGGGGCTTATTAATAATTATGGACTGACCACTGTGTCTGCATGGGAAAACTCTTTTCTTTTCAATGTCAGCATACTATAAAAGTTGTTCTCTTATAATGAAGCCATAGAATATTTGGGAGTTTTATTTCTTGTTTGTTTTGGCAGAGGAATGGAGCATAGTCCGAAATTCCATCTAGGAAGAGTAATCTGGACTCATGTAAGGGGAATTGGGAGAGAAACTCGATCTATGATCTCTAAATACTTTTTATTGTCTACTTGAATGAGTGAAAGCAGGGGCAGAGGGAGAGGGAGAATCAGGCACCCCGCGGAGCAGGGAGCCCCACTCGGAACTTGATCCCAGGACCCTGGGATCATGACCTGAGCTCAAGGCAGACGTTTAACCAACTGAGCCACCCAGGTGCCCTCAAGTGAAGTTTTTAAGAAAATAACTCACTTGCCAAGTTCGTCATTAGGATACTTACTAATTTAAGGATGTTAATAAAGATAAGCTTTCTCTTTTAAGTAGGAGGAGTAAGCATGCTATTATGGGGCAGGAGTGCTGAACATTGGTCCCAGTGTTACCAGCCTAAGAAAAGAGGTCAGGGTGGCAACCGGACTGTGAAACATAATTAATACTTGTAAAGGGCTTAGGGCCAATCAGATTAAGAGGCAGGGTCAAAGGCAAGATTCATTATTACTGCCAGGTTCCTGAATTCCAAGCCGATTCAAAAAATGTGACCTAATCTACCAAAAGCTTTGGCAGATTTACAGAGTAGCTTGACTGAAGTTGCCAGCATTGTACCCCACAATGTCCTCAAATTGCAAATGAATAGAATTTGGCATATGTCCATCTAGCCCCAGAATAACAGCCTCTGCTCTCAACAAAACTTGTTTAATTTCCTTGCTTGGCATTCAGAACCTCCCATGATCCGGTCCCGGTTAGCTTTCATTCATTCCTTCAACATTTCTTGAGCCCTGTTATGTGATGCTATAGGAGCTGAGGATGTAACAGTAAACCAAACAGACATGCCTTCAGGGAGCTTACAGCCTGCTGAGGGAGATAGACCATATGAAAAAGGAAACGTACAAAACAGTGTTAGATAATGATTAAGTGGAAAGAAGATTAAGGCATGGTTTAGAGTGACAGGGGAGACAGCTGCTTACAGTCAGGATGGGGTAAAGGAACTGGTTTATCTTCCCACCTGAAACAACCCAAACACAGACAAAATATCTGAAACAACAGTTTGCAAAACACTGTACTTCAGGTGACAAGAGGACAGTGATCCCTGAGATATTTAAAAAAAAAAAAAAATGAGGGAAGAAAGTCTCCCAGTGTCCTGTCTTGAGGAAATTTCTAGGCACAGCAGAGAGCAGGGAATTAAGGAAGAGTCTGGTGGGCCCCCTGAGTTGAGAAGGTGGGGGTGGGAGCTCAGGGAGGTCAAGGCAGCTAGGACTCACAGGACAGAGCACCAGAAAGAGAGCTGAACAGAAAGAGAACCTAGAGACCAGCAGAAAGTCCCCTTGACGATGATGATGCATATGATGGGAATAATGAGTAATGGGGAACGCATGCAGATGAAGCAACCACCCAGGGCCAGGGAAAGAACCATCTGTAAGAATTAGAGGTAACAGTGCCAGATGCTCACACAGGGCCAGGAATGGTGCCTCTTCCTACCAGCCAGACTGGGAAACCTCAAGCCTTATGGAGCGTTGGGTAGACATTAAGGTCTTGCTTCAGTAGGGGAAAAATTAGCTCTAGAGTGATAACTGCTCTAATCTTGTTGGATAAATCTTAAAAGCAAGACCTAAAAGGATAAATCTGTTTCCAAGTAACTTAACTATATTCCAGAACAAAACTCAAGGCTATTTATAGGAATACAAAAATATCTAGCACAATCCATCAGAGGCCTCTGGAAGTAGATCCATGCCCAAATCGGTAGTGGAACCATTCAAGACGTCCAACCTTCCTAGTAACCCAGGAAATAGGGAAATAACAAAAGACACCAGGGATGGGTTTAAAACATGAGAGGAATGTGATCAGAACACTCTTTAAATGAATGCATCTTTATTATATTCAAAATTTTAATGTGGCATGTAATTCTCAGGGTAGTCTTAAGACAAAAATAGTCCATATTTCTATTTTTAGAAATACTGAGATAATAGAATAATACCAGTAATAATGCCAGGATCCTGGCATTATTGTTGGTATTATTCTCTCAATACTTCTAGAGCAATACTGAAACACTAAAAAAAAGAAAAAAGTGGGTCAATGGAACGAGTTGTTGTTAGGCAGTCTAGAAGAACCAGTCGGGGAGGGAGGAAGGTGGCAAGATGGTGTTGGAAAGCACTATGATTTGCGTGGACAACAATGAGTACATACAGAATGGGGACTTCTTACCCACCCGGCTGCAGGCTCAACATAGTCTGTCGTCACTCTAAGACCCGCAGCAACCCTGAAAACAATGTGGGCCTCATCACACTGGCCAATGGCTGTGAAGTGCTGACCACACTCACCCCTGACACCGGCCGCATTCTTTCCAAGCTCCACACTGTCCAACCCAGGGGCAAGATCACCTTCTGCCCTGGCATCCGTGTGGCCCATCTGGCCCTGACGCACCGACAGGGCAAGAATCACAAGACGCGCATCATTGCCTTTGTGGGAAGCCCCATGGAGGACAACGAGAAGGATCTGGTGAAACTGGCTAAACGTCTCAAGAAGGAAAAGGTAAATGTTGACATTATCAATTTTGGGGAAGAGGAGGTGAACACAGAAAAGCTGACAGCCTTTGTAAACACACTGAGTGGCAAAGATGGAACTGGTTCCCATCTGGTGACAGTGCCCCCTGGGCCCAGCTTGGCCGACGCCCTCATCAGTTCTCCGATTCTGGCTGGTGAAGGCGGTGCCATGCTAGGTTTTGGTGCCAGTGACTTTGAATTCAGAGTGGATCCCAGTGCTGATCCTGAGCTGGCCCTGGCCCTCCATGTCTCTATGGAAGAGCAGTGGCAGTGGCAGGAGGAGGAGGCCCGGCGGGCAGCTGCAGCCTCCGCGGTTGAGGTGGGGATCACTACAGCTGGGGCTGAAGGCTCAGACAATGCTCCGCTGAAGATGACCATCAGCCAGCAGGAGTTTGGCCGCACAGGGCTCCCTGACCTAAGCAGTATGACGGAGGAGGAGCAGATTGCCTAGGCCATGCAGGTGTCCCTGCAGGGTGCAGACTTTGGCCAGGCAGAATCAGCTGACATCAATGCCAGTTCCGCCATGGACACATCTGAGCCCGCCGAGGAGGAGGAGGATTATGATGTGACGCAGGACCCCGAGTTCCTTCAGAGTGTCCTGGAGAACCTTCCAGGCGTGGATCCCGACAATGAAGCTATTCGAAATGCCATGGGGTCCCTGGCCTCGCAGGCCAACAGGGATGGCAAGAAGGACAAGAAGGAGGAGGACAAGAAATGAGACTGGGCGCAGGGGTGGCTGAGGTGCTCAGGAGGCTGCATAGCATGGGCGGGATGTAGGGTTAGATCCGTTATCTGTAACCTGGACAACCCGAATAAAGCTTGGCAACTTTTGTTTTTTAAAAAAAAAAAGAAAAAAAGAAAAAAGTTATTTTAATCGCATTTTCTGAGATTCCCCTGCATCCCGAAAACCATTTTAGATATTCTGAGAACCATGCAGTGTAAATTGGAGTCACAGAGGTTGCAAGCTTGGTATTTTCCAGTCTCACCAGAATCTAAAGCTAAATGAAATTAACAGGTCTGTTATCAGGTGCCAGAGAAAAATACTTCCATTCCCATCACAACTTAGCTCCCAGGTCCACAGAGTTGACTGCGTCTGAGTCAAAACCCAGTGGTGTAGGCTATAGATGGATGGACAATCTAATCATCGTCTACCAGGCTGCTTCCCTTTCAGACTCTGCAGGGGCCTTCTATTTTCTTCAGGGAAGGTCTGGGGTGAGTGGTTGGCAAAGAGAAGACTTCTGTTGCACAATTTAATTACTTAGCATCTAAGGACATTCCACATGAGAGCCAACATCCAGCTCTTCTGGCCGAGTTCTAGAAATGAGCAAGGGCCTGGCATTGCTCAGACTGCCATTACTTCCTCTCGCTCCCGTGGTTTCTGTAAGTGAGAGCAGGGATGCTGGGTACCACTGAACGTGGAGGAGAAAGCTCGCAAACCTCCTCTGTGAGCCTGGAGGCTGGATGGATTGTGTGGGATGGGAGGCTTTCAGGAAAACTGGAGGAGAGTGTGACAGAAGAATGAGGGAAGAGAGGGAATTTGCCCCATTCAATTCCCAGCTTTCCCCTGCCCGCCCGGGAGCCTCACACCCTCCTCTCCTCCACAGCTCTGCTGGCTGTTTTTCCTCCGGGTCTGGTTGATTCATTGGGACCTCACTCCTCCTCCCCAAGAATAATTTATTTCGTCCAGGACTTCCTCAATCATTCTGTCTTGGAGATACCCATGCCAGAAGGAAAGAAGAACCTCAGTCCTCCTCTCTCCGCTGGAATAGCATTTGAGGGCAAAATGGAGAAGAGGGTGTGACCTTATTTCACTGAGAAAATGAGAAGGAAATGGAAGAGCTGGAGGGGGAGGAGAACAGGAGGAGCAGGTAGAGAAAAGGGGGAGTCGGAAAAGAATAAGGGAAGAAGGGGAGGAGGAGGGGGAAGACACAGATATTAACCACCCCAATACAGGTCATGTCACTTTGCTGTGTTATTACAATCACTACTCAGGACTGGAAGGTACTTTACATTACACAGATTATACTCTTTTAAAATAGAAAATTCAGATGCATTGAAATCTGAAGAATTAGTAAAATCTAGGCTACAATTTGCCACACTGAAGACATTTTCTAGTCCACCTGTCTATACCTCTCTAACAAGGCAGATAAATATTTTAGGCTTCGTGAACCCTAAGGTCTCTGCCACAACATTCCACTCTATTCTTGAAAGCAAAAGTAGCAAAAGACAATAGATAAATGAATGGGTGTGGTTGTATTCCAATAAAACTTTATTTACCAAAACAGATGGCTGGTGGTCTGGGCCTCTGGCTGTAATGTTTTGTCACAACCTGGTCTACACAATGCCTTTCTTCTTCTTTTTATAATATGAAAAAAAAAAAAAGACACATTTATAATATGCAAACCACCCACATTATTCATAGAGAAGCTACACATTCACTGTAAAAAAAAGGAAGGAAGGAAGGAAGAAAAAGAAAGAAAGAAGAAAGAAAGAAAGAAGAAAGAAAGAGAAAAAAGAAAGAAAGAAAGAAAGAAAGAAAGAAAGAAAGAAAGAAAGAAAAAAAAAAAAAGAAAGAAAATGTATGCAATATTTAGAAACGTAGGTTACCTGAAATTCCCCCACCCTGAAAAAAAAGGCCCTGTTCAGGGGCGCCTGGGTGGCTTAGTCGTTAAGCATCTGCCTTCAGCTCCGGTCATGATCCCAGGAAAAGGGCGCCTCCTGGGATCAAGCCCCAGTGTTGGGCTCCCTGCTCAGTGGGGAGACGGCTTCTCCCTCTGCCTGCCGCGCCCCCTGCTTGTGCTCTCTCTGCCAAATGAATAAATAAAATATTAAAACAAAAGAAAAGCCCTGTTAACATTTTGCCAAACATCATTGCAGATACACTGATTTGGATGCACGTGTATGTGTATGTGTGTGCTTCTTTATATGTGAGTGGGAAATTCTATGCATGCTCTTCTATAACCTGCTTACTATGCTCAAAAATATGTTCAGGGCATCTTCTCATGTGAATATGTTTAGATCTATATCTCTTCACAGGATGCTTTAGAAAGCAGTACCGTATCTTTCCTGGACGTTTGGGTTGGTTTCCCCATAGCCTCTGCATCTCTATTTCCTAATGGCCCACGGGTTGAAACCCTCCCCTGATGGGAATTTTGCTAACTTTTGAGCCCAGGTATTTGACTCCTAGGCAACCATGTCTGAAGACTTCCACTTTCCCAAGCTAGAGGGTCTAGCCCTATAGTGATCCAGAAAGCTCATTTTGAGTTAGTAATCAACTAACAGAAGTTACTGCCTCAACTTTGGGCCACTCCCGCCCAGGCCTCCGAAGGCTTCCACCCACTTGAGGATGGAACTCTGTTGAATTGCCTACTGATCTGTACCCACAGTTTTGGTCATAGCTCCTGCCTGTGGCGATACACGTTTCAACGCGTTACTTGGGAATTTCCAAGACTGTGGGTGCTTCTCCCTAACCTAACTTCTACATGGGAAGATGGCAGCCTCTGACTGAGCAGAAAAACCAGTTTGTGAAACACTTACCCAGGTAACCTATTCAAAAGGAGGTAGCTCTGCATAACTTCTAGGGCAGGTTCAGGCGGAGTGTGGCCAGGTGCAACAGGACAAACAAAATTCTTAGGGAGCAAATCTGATATTCCAGAAAAACTGTTGCAAAGTCTGTGGAGACCTCATCACCCACAGACTGACCGATTTGCCCCATTTTTTTTCATCTTCCTTCACCCATCTCTTTCTGACTGATGCTTTCGTTAGGGTGTTGTTATTGAATACTGAATAGCAACATTCATAGAAGTAGTGCTTCACCTATGAATTGCAACTAATTTTAAAAATCAGTTGTTCTGAGTTATAAAAACATTTCTCTTGCTTGATTCATGAGGGATTATATAGCAGAGAAAACCATCTCTCTCTTTTTTTTTTTAAGACTTTATTTATTTATTTATTTGAGAGAGAGAGAGAGAAACTGTGCCTTGTCAGCAGTTATGTGTGTGTGTGGGGGGGGAGGAACAGGGAGAGAGAGAGAGGGACAGGCAGACTCTGCACTGAGATGGAACTCAAGGCAGGCTCGATCCCAGGACCCTGAGATATTGACCTGAGGGAAACCAAGAGTCCAAGAGTCGGTCACTTAACCTTAACCAACTGAGCCACCCAGGTGTCCCACGAGAAAACTGTGTCTTCTAAAAACATTAATTTCCATAGAATTGGGACCTTGGAGACCATTCTCTTATAATCTCTTTTTTATTTTATTTTATTTTATTATTTTACAATCTCTTTATTTTAAAGACAAGCAAATGCCCAGTAAGGTTAAGTGCCCCAAATTCACACAATTTGTTAGTGGCAAAGTCAGGACTTAATCCCAAAAGCTTCATCTCATAAAGTATATTTTACATTACGACACTGCAACTCTAAGGCAAAATTGCTTTATTTATTTGTATTTATTTGTTTGTCTCTAGTGCCATTGGAGGGGTAGAAAATAGTTGGGCCAGAACATAGAAAGGGGAGGAAAAAAAGTTTTTTTGAAGGAGGGGCACCTGGCTGGCTCAGTCCACAGAGCATGTGACTCTTGATCTCAGGGTCATGAGTTCAAGCCGCATGTTGGGTGGGGAGCCTACTTAAAATAAAAAGGGGTGCCTGGGTGGCGCAGTCGGTTAAGCGACTGACTTTTGGTTTCTCAGGGTCATGAGATCAAGCCCCATGTTAGGCTCCGCACTCAGTGTGGAGTATGCTTGAGTTTCTCTCTCCATCTCCCTCTGCCCCTCCTCCCTGCACTTTATCTCTCTCTCTCTCTAAAAAAAATAAATCTTTAAAAAAAATTGAAAAATTAAAATTAAAAGTCTGAAGGAAAAAAATAGGAAATTAAATAGGTTTATAGTATGAGAAAGGTTAAATGCAATTAAAAACTGTCCAGGTGCCACATGGAAGACCGAGGGGTCAGGCCCTCCTGGGCTGGGCTGTGTATTCCTGTCATGACTGACTATAAGCCCAAGTGAGATCTCAGAGATCATCTGCCTGGAGTGATACTGTGGAGTTTCTCCCAGATCCTCTGCTCAGCGCTGACACATCTCTTCCTGACCATCCCCAGCTGTGCCCATCAGCAGGCATTGCGCTCAAGGAACTGCTTGGCCTATGGCTACACCTCTTCCTAGGAATGCCGGATAGGGAGATTACAAAGGCCCTCTTCCCTGGACTCAGTCTGGTTTAATTCTGAAGAGCCGCCCAACTCCAGTACCCTCTGGGCTCTAGGCCCAGCTGTAACCACATTGAGAGGCAGCTTCTCCCTCTGCCCAATCCTGCCAACCTCACTTCCTTACAAGTGAGGTGTAACTTTTTAACTACTTGCCAATTAAACTTCAAGTAAGGTGTTTCTTACTTGAAACTCAATCTAAAACACCACCCCAGTTAACACTTTGTGTGTATCCTCAGAATGGGACTAAAACCCAGACTTCCTGCCCCATCATCTTGTGAACCTAAACCATTCTCAACTGTTTTCCCTCTTTTGATGGCTCAAGCTCCTATTACATACAACTTGACCTAAGCCCTCCTACCAGGGGCAGCCTCCCAAGCTGTGGGATGCTGACTACTAGTATATTCTATAAGGTGATTATGCTAGCACAGGATGGGCTGATTTTTCACTTTAACAGTTATCTTAACTGGGGATTCCCCGGAAGCAGACCTTGCGATGAAGACTCAAGTGAAAGTGATTTTATTAGCTTCCAGACCGGCTTCACAGATGTGCCATCTACAGAGTCATGCACATCTGTGCAGAAACACAGGACCTGATACTTGGTCTAATACTCTGCTGTTGCCAGCTGGAAATTCTTGATAAG
The DNA here is from genome assembly GCF_011800145.1 of Mirounga leonina. Lineage (NCBI taxonomy): Eukaryota > Metazoa > Chordata > Mammalia > Carnivora > Phocidae > Mirounga > Mirounga leonina. Next base: position 39,196,754 of record NW_023270447.1, read on the forward strand.
TTAGGAACATTTTTCTTTATCTTGCACGGGGCCCTGCAAATCACATAGTTGGCCCTGATTAGAATGGGTTCCCAGGAAACACTGGTTGGTAAGGGAGTGGGACCTAGAAGGGTGAGAAGGGCCAGCAAGAATGTGTTATCAAGCAAAATCCCATAGAAGAGGGGAGGGACTTTGGCCCAATCTCATAGGGAGCTCTGTGGACAGCAGAGAGAAGCCACACTGGAGCCATCCAGCTGGGCGCGCCAGGACTGTGGTATTTATACCTGCTTTCTCCTCAGTCCCTGGTGAAAGGGCGGGGTGGGGGAGGGGAACACTAATTCCCAGGCACCTCCGGCTGTCCCTCCTACAGACAAAGCAAATCCAGCTGCTGAGGGCGGTACTCTGTCAATGAGATGCGGGTGTCTCCGACCACACTCTCCGGGCAAGGCATCCAACCACTGCCTCTACCTACAGTATCCCTCTTGCAACCTCGTCAAATTATTTCACTGGGAAGGATACTTGAGTAGGGGTGGAGAGGAAAGTAAGAGTAAAGATGACGGCCTAACCGCAGTCTTTGGCTGCAAGCTTCCCTGGGCCTCACTTCTCTTCAGTTGGTGAAACAACACACAGACATCCCTCATCAATGCCACCAGACTCCATTTCAAGCATGGACTCGGCCCACACTGGTTCCAAGTGACCTAGTTTGGCCTCACCTTCTCTTTTGTCTTCACCCTGTCAAACAAGAAAGCAGATATGGGGATAAGCGGGAAGTCTGCTGAGTGGTAAGGTTTCTGCACATCCGTCTTTTTGACTCTTTCTGGACTTTTTGAGGCTGAGCGCCTTGTCTGAGTCATCTTTGTGTCTCTCCATCACCTTTAGTGCAATGCTTGGCACACAGCAAGTGCTCAGTGAATGTTCCTTGAATGGCTGTTTGTATGAATAGTTTGAACTCAGTGTAAACGGAAGGGGCTCTTCAGACTACCTGACCCTGAATCCATTCAGAGAAGACGAACCAAATCCAATTAATTCATTATGCAGAACTCTGCCAGGTATTGGGCATTTGGAAGCGCAAATTTCCTGGGGGAGAGATGGAGAAGCTCGTGATGGGTGCATGCACTTCAAATTCAACAATCCGCAGTTTTATCTCCATTTTCTGGGAAACAAAATCTCCCCATGGCCCCAGGGCCCTTTAAATTTTACTGTGACTGTTTTCTTAAGAAATTCCTGGAGCAGAGCCTAACTTTTGTGTAGGGGGTTGGCAGCGCTCACATTCGCGGCCCAGGGGACGGTTGGCATAGGGGTTAGCGAGGCTTTCGCAAGCGAAGGAGACTTTGGAGGAGTCAGAGCCGCCGGGTGGAGGGTCCTGTGAAGTGGGGGGCCCGAGAGTCCTTGAACTCCGGGGCCTCCATGAATTTGGGGAAAGGAAAATGGGGATGACCAAGGCGGCCAGACGTTTGTGGAGCTCTACAGCTCCCGACCTCTCCCCTTTGGCGGGCGGGACACGACACGGGTTCGGCGGCCGAAGCCCAGAACAGCCAGGGCGCCTGGGCCGGAGGGAGGGCCAGGGCCGGAGGAAGGAGTCCGGGGCCGCCGCCGCCCCGCCCGTCGGGCTGTGCGCCCCGCCTACCCCGAGCGAGGCGGAGCCGGCGCCCGGAGAAGCAGGAGGAGAGGTCGGAGCCGTCTCCAGGAGCCCTTAGAGACCGAGTCCCCGGCGGCGGCGGCAGTGGCGGGGGGAGCGCACCGGCAGGCGAGTGGGCACCGAGCGGCGGGCGCAGGTGGCGAGTCTGGTCCCCGCGGGCACAGGGGCGCAGCGCGGGGCGTCGGCCGGCCAATTCGGAGGCCGCCTCCGAGTTCCCGGTGCTGGGAAGCGAGATGGAGGGAGGAAGGAAAGGGAGGAAGGAAGGAAGGAGGGAGGGAAGAGTGTCCCGGAGGGCGGGGACTGGTCGGGGCTCTGGGCGCCGGAGAAGGGGATGGGGGAGGGAGCGCGGGCGAGGGACGCCGACACCGGGAGGCGGACTGCGCGCTCGCCCTCGACGGGCGGCGGCTGAGGAGAGCGGGGGCCCCGCGGGGCTAGGCTGGGGACCCGGCCGCTGGGACGGGGCGGTAGCGGCAGGAAAGGTCTCGCAGCTCGCCCGCGTCCTCGCCGGCCCGCGGCCGTGCGCCCCGCGCCCGATTGGGGTTGGGAGGCTCCCTGTCCCCAGCCCTTCCTTTTGGTGGTGCCAGGCTCTGGAGGCGGGCAGGCATCTGGGGGCGACCGGGGCGCCACGCCCCTCTTCCCTACTTTCTTCCGCTCTTTCTTGGGACTAGCGGGCGGGCGAGCAGCCCTGGAACCCGCTCGCCGCTGGGTCTAGCGGGGCAGTAGCGGGGCAGAGAGGAGAGCCCAGCTCACAAGTCCCGCGAGGGACCCCCCAGCAGTGAGTGGCCTCGAGACTGTATTGGCAGGTGGTATGGGGAGGTCGAGGCTCAGACGCGAGTCTTGCGTGAATCTTTTTTTTTTTAAAGCATTGTCGGGACCCTTATTACGTGGATCAGGGTGACTCCCCCCCCCCCTTAATTTTAGCTAGGGCAGATCAATTAAAACTAATTTTAAAACCCTTTAAAACCCTGTCACTAAAGGCCTCTGACACTTGTCCCTCGCCTTATGTTTGTGTCTTGTAAACTTAAGCCATTCATAACTTTCGCAGAAGAACTCGTGATTCTTGTTAAATCACCGCTGTGGAGTGAAACTTTGGACAACTGGGAATCCAAGAGAAGAAACTGATGAGGCCTGTTATCTCGTAGTCACCCTTGACCGGGCGTGGTTGTATACAAACAAGGTTATGGAGAAGGAAATGGGCAAAAACCGGACAGAAGGGAGGCCCCCTGCGCCCACGTGTCGGGGCACGTTTAATGGCTGCTCCGAGTGGAAACAAACCGGGAATTTATTAGACCTTGTGGAGTTGGACAAACTTCACATGATTAGCTTCCTTCCCATCAGTTCTTTCCTTTCCTCCCCTGCTGTCTTTGTGGACACTGTTTATATTTCCTGGGGCTGTTGTAGCTTCGTCTGAATGGATTGTCTATAATGAATCTTTTGGATGTTGTCAGAGTCAGGGCTGTGTCTGTGTGTTCTCTCTTTTAAAAGCGGAGTTCGGCTTTGTTTTTAAAGTGCTAGTCACCACGCTGCACCATTGCTGGTGCTTCTCAGCTCTCGGTGTAAATGATCGCAGGATGGCGGCCCTCACCTAGGAGAACCAGGAAGGCAGGCGACGCAGGAATGACGGGGTTGGGTTTTACTATTGCCAAAACAATCACATTCAAGTAAAGAGCTTTTTTTTTTCTTTTAAGGCCAAATTGTGTGTATTAATAAGCCCCCTTTTCAGTAAGCAAACATGATTCACATATGTGGTTTTTAAAAGTAATCATTTTATAGACTCTTCAGTGATAAAAGGACTCTGGGATCAAATGTTTAGTCCCTTTGCTTCCCTAACAGTTAACTAGCACCATAAAACCCTGGTTTAAGTCCAAAAAAATGCTGAGCAGTCTAGCAACTATGTTTTTAGACCTTATAAAAAAATGTGGTCGTATTTTTACTGTGTTTAGCCCAGGTAATTCGCTAGGTCTTGAACCCAGACAGCATTTGAATTTGTGTAGAAATACATAAAAATGTGAAACTGTTTCACAAGAGACTGAGAAGATTAATATTATAAGTCTTTCTGTGTAGCAAGCTCCAGTCTCATTTGAGACTCTCTAACAGTGAGATTGGTGGTGTTGGGCTTGTGTTGTCCTCACTTGTTGAAGGACGTGGGTGGTTTGTCAAGTTGTGACAGCAGAGAGTTTCATAGTCAAAACACTTGAGGAAATGGTTCCCAAATGCAAGATTAATTTTGTTTTTTTATGTTGGAAATCTCTCTGAGACAAGAAATTAAAAATTTCAAATTTAGAATCACATCATTTATTGCTGTATAAATGGTCAGATTTATATTGGGTGTTTTTTGTTTGTTTTAAGTTTTGTATGTCAGCTTAAGCTTAATTTAGGGAGGTAAATTGCGGAAGTCAGATTTTTTTGAGGCCTGATTTGGAAGAGAAGCAGTTTATCATCAGTGGTTTGGAGTATGAGTTTCGGTTTAGACAGACCTGGATGGGAGTATTAGTTATTTAATCTTTTCAGGCTGATTGGTAAAGGGGGGTGATAGTGGTCTCTATCTCAAGGGTTTATATGAAAATATATGAAACAATCTTTGCAAAACACTTTGACGGCACCTGACACACAGTTAATGTTCAACACGATTGGATATTTTACTTCTCTAGCTTACTCCAGTGGCAGGCTGTTGGATAAATTACAAGATGGCAGCTTAAGCCTTCTGGAAATGCTAGATAGAGCTATTTTAAATTCCAAAGAAGATACCTTATTTTATAGATAGAGCTATCTATCTAGAGGTATAAAATACCTGTGGACATATGTGTGCCATGTTTCTACCACAGTGCTATGCATAATTATGATTAATGGATTGATAGCTTTAATAGGCTTTTAGTGCTGAAGTTATAGTCATATAATATTTTTAGAGCCAGGCAGTCAGAAACATTTCATTAATCATATTTTAAATTTAAAGAGAGTTTATATTTTTAAAAGTTGTGTTTATTGGCCTGGGTAGGAAATTAAACCAGGAGCAGAAATATTTATCTTTAACCAAGTATGATTTTTAATTAAAGTATGAAAAAATGTTACTCAAGGGTTTCTAGTTATTTTTTCATGTACTGATGTTCAGTGCCTACAGATAAGCCATCAGAAGTGTTTAGGACCAATTGGGAGCATTTTGTAAATGTTTTATAAAAGTGTCGTGACTGGTTCTAAACTTTTGTGAGAATGAGTGAGTGCTCAGCTGATTCAAGGACTCTACTCATCACATTATTGAATCAATTTCAAAACTTACAAAATGCTTCTGTCTTTAAAACAAATCCTTTCAAGCACCTGTTGTTTCTTCCTTGACACATATCAGGTACGTACGATTGGACTGATTGGAATGGTAGTTCCTGTAACAGATGACTTCCTATTTTACTCATTGTCCCACAGGGATGCAGAAATGGTGCTTTATGATATCTTTAAATAATTGTAAAGGGTACAATGTTATTACGAATCGTTCCTTGCCTAGGACATTATATGCTGAAGCAGTGAAGGACTTGATTGAATAAATTATTGATTCTTTTCATTCCTAGAACATCATAGCATAGTGATGGATTCCTGGCTTATGCTTCTAGGTGTGTAAGAGTGTGGGCAAGTTGCTTCATATCTTTCTGCTTCCACGAGGTGTTGTGTGGGATAAATGAGTTAATCTGTCTAAAGCATTTAGAACCAGTGACTGGCACATTGTGTTCAGCAAATATTAATGTTAAATTATTACTTCCTGAGATTTTCTCTATCTAAATATTATATAATGAGCCTGTATTACTTTTGTAACAAGGAAAACAACTATAGGAAATTTTAATGTTTCCCCCAAATCTAAAAAAGTTCAGTAATTTAAAAAGTCCTGCCAAACAATGCTTACAAAGTAAGAGAATATAATTAGGCAATTTTCAATGCATTTTTTTTAAATGTGAAATGGATTGCTACGTTAATTTGTTCAACAGATTAATTCTCCTAGATCTCAATCCCATTTTCCTTTCTTATTAGAAGCTTAAAAAATAGAACAGTAATCCATGGAATTCTATGTTACGATGGGTTAAGTATGGGAAGGGCAGTGTGCATAGTTACAGTGCATTATTAACAATTATAGCTAGGTCAAAAAAAAGTTTATGCAGATGAAGGACAGTTTAGAAGAAAATATAGACCAGTGGATGGTAGGATTCCGGTGCTTTCCCTCTTTTCTATCCAGTTTCCCCAGTGAGAGAGTGTGTGTGTGTGTGTATGTGTGTGTGTGTGTGTATATATATTATATAAAATGTATATATAAAATAAAAAGTCTCCTGTGTAACAGTTACTCAGTAAAAACTGGTTTATTAGCTACAAATAGCAGGATTTTGTTTTAGAAAAAAACACCAGATTGCATAGCAGTTGAAGGTCCTTACATGTCAGAACCTTTGTACTGAGAATTGTTTAGCTGTAAAAGAGAGGCCCTTTCAGAAGTTGTAGGTATATACTTTTTTTTTTTTCTTAAAGATATATTTACCAGAGAGAGTGCAAGAGCATGCAGCAAGGGGGTGGGGGCGGGGCAGAGGGAGAGAAAAATTCTGAAGCGACTCCCTGCTGAGCTCAGAGCCCAAGGGCTTGGGGGGGGGGGTTCCCCAATCCCAGGACCTGAGCCGGAAATCCAGAGTGGGCAGGCCACTTTACTGACTGAGCCACCCAGAGGCCCCTGGAGGTTCCTCTTGAGAAATGTTTGGAATTAAGGTTTGCATACAGACAGGTCTGCCAACCTTGACTTTATGGAAATGGTCACTTCTCAGGTCTAGACCCTGTATTGACAAGTTGCGTGCACACACACCCCCTTCAGCTGTCAGGTGCCCCTCGACAGTCCCAAGGAAGACATAAGTGCACTCAGTTTAACAGGAAAGCTTGACAGATAAAAAGTACTTCCCATACAAGTCTGTGCTTCCATGTATTGAGCTGTTCTGTGTCCTGGGCCCCGATCTCAGCCCTTCACATATATGATCTTGCTCAGGCCTCACAACAGCCCAGATGAGGAAGCAGAGAGTCCCTCAGTGGCAAGATGAGAATCTGACCCAGCGTAGTTCCAACTCCACATTCCGTGCACTGTGCACGCTCTGCTGGGAGCTGGCCTGGAGCTGCCTCCTGAGAAAGGGGCTGGGGGAAGGGGAGTGGAAGTTCCATTTAGAAGCTGTAAATCAAATCAAGAGAAACATGGGAAGAGGTCTCCTTTTAGGGGTGACATGACCCACCTGAGGAGAATTATCAGTGCCTTTCTTTCCATCAGGCTTAGCCCTCTTAAGTCAGAGAAGTCAAAGCTTCCAGAATTGCCTCAGAGACCCAGCAGGCCCGAAGTGATCTGTGAAGTCGGCCTCTCCCAGGCCTGGACTCCCAGAGAGGCCTTGAGAGTACAGAGGAAGGAACTGGCCTGCTAAGTGCTGTTCTAGAACTGCCTCATACCAACAGGTCCTGTTCTCCCCACAGTGCCTCTCTTAGGAAGAGCAGTGAGCAAGTGACTTGGATCTAGGGCAGAGTGGAGTGATTTGACTGAAGGTTACTTCTAGCTGGATTTTTCCATTTATTGCCGAGTCTTAAAAATCATTTGTAGTGTCACTTAAATGTTTGGTTTATCATGTCAGATTTTATTGGGTACCGTAAAAGTGCTTAGTGTGAGTGTCTGGTTGCCATCCTCTGACAAGGGGGGTTTCTGTCTTCTTTTAATGGGTCTGCATTTCAGAAGATTACTGTATAATAAAAACCAAGGTGTTGTGGATGGGTTAAGACTTTTGATACTTTCAATTCTGCTGGAGAATTAGTAGCTAAAAGAAGAAATTCTTTTAGGTCTGCCTAGTGAATCAGTTGTTCAGAATTTTCAGTACTTTTTCACATTCATTGATTATAAGCGGAGACTTGGCTTTCTTACAGAATAGAGATCATTCTCCTTGCAGTCAGTGTCACGTAATTGACATAGGACCCCCTTTGGTTGACCAAGGAGAATTGTGTAAGTTCTGGTTTAACTTGGGTGGGATCATCATAAATGCTTACTGGTGTGGGCTGTGAATCAAGCATTAACTCTGTACTTGCATCCCTGTAGGGAGAGTTTATTCTGTATGGCTGTGTGCAAACCACATGAACCCACTGGGGTGGAATCTTAACCTGAGCATTGGACCTTAAACCCTTGCCCTCACCGGGACCCTTTGACTAAGACCCCAAGCTTGTGGTGACCTCAAATTTTGTCTGCTTTTCGCAGAAAAAATTATTGCAGAGAAGCAACACAGTTTAGCTATCAACATGGGCTAAATAAATCTAAGGATGGAAAGAGGAATCAAAATCCAAAAGCTGCTTGGATTTTATTGAGGCTTAGTGAGGACTTTGTTGATATAAAACCATCACACTGGGTTTATTCAACCTGAATCTCAGGCAAATTGGAAAAGTGTTGAAACCAGCAGACTTGATGCCTGTCCTGTACCCAGACTACTGAAACGTTTTGAATTATTAGAGCGTGGCCCGCACATTAGACCATGGGCTTCATAGGGGTGTATAAGGTGATGATTGGCTGCTCAGACAAGTTGTCAGGGGAGAGTCAGATGCCTGGCCAAGTAGGAGAAGGATTGAATTGTGACTTCTTGACAGGACTGCCTTGAACTCTTGTACAGGTTGTTCACTGCACAAGAGTGTCTGGCCAAAGAAACAAAGAGGGGGGCACAGATCTCAAAAAGCCACTCAAAAAAGTGTCCTGGGCTAGATCTGCCTCTGCCAGGAGGAAGGGGCACTTCTTTCTGATGCCATCAAGTCTGCAAGGCTAGGTCCACTTGGAGGGCTTGCTTTCTTCTAACTCACACAAGGACACAGCGTGGCTGGTAGTAGTAGGTTTGCCCCTCACAGGCCTCTCCGGCCACAATAAACTCTAAATGCCGTAAGCTGGCAGAGTCTGGCACATAGTAGGCGTCTAATAAATGCCAGTGGAATGAAGCAATAAAACCACGTTCTCTGTAGTCTGTGTCCGTGAAGTGCGTGAGCCAGTGTTCTTTTTTTTTTTTATCAAATCAGTAAAATTGATTGTATGTGCTAGGAAAGGCACATTCAGGGGTGCACGTGCCCTGGGATGGGTTTCTTCCTCTTCCGTCCGTCGTTTTGTGAAGGGCAGGTAAAGACCAGCCCTTTGGGGGTTGACATTGTTTACTGTTAGTCGAACACCAACATCATGCTCAGTATTGCCTGATACATGCTGGGGTCCCTGCACCCCTTTTGTGGTCTACCTGGTGAATGGAATGCATTGGTGACTCCTGGGAATGTGCAAAGGGACTTGTGTGATTTTTTGACCAGCCTGGGCCCTTCTCTGGGGGGGGGGGGGGGGGCGAGGGGCGGGATGCAAAGGACAGTGGCTGCAGGAGCCTCTGGAACTTACCTATGAGCAACTGCTTCTCATACGAAATGACTTTTCTAGTGTATGGTAAGACGGGAAGAGCCTTATTGCTAAAGCTACCAAAAACTAAGAAAGGGAGCTTGTCTGTGCCCCCTCAGTGCTAGCTGGCACTCCTTGCATAGTTTCTCTTTTAAGTTGATCCTTTAGAAAGCCTACTCTCAGAATGAACTTCCTCTTCCTGGCGGCTCTCCCGAGAGGCAATCAATCATACAGCAGGTAGGACCAGTCATGTTGGATTGATCAAACTGCTAAGACAGTGGTTCTGAGGATAGGGGCGCTGGTTTGTACTTAGGACTTTGGCCTTTTGCACCTTCGTGGAGGGACAGCAGAGCTTGTGGGGAAAAAAGAAAGCTCACAGGTACAAAAATGTCAATACCTTTCACATTTTATCTTGGTTAAGTGCAGCCTTCTTCAGGCAAACTCAGATTCCCAAAGCAGAAATAGCAGGATTCCCTACTGAATTTCTTTAGATAGCAGACTCACCTATTGCATTTATGCTTATGGTTTGATTTTACAAGATGCCAGGAGGCTCACCTTTTCAGGACTATCTCTCTGTTGAATTAAGCGGAATATCCTGGTACATGCTTTGCCCTCTTTTTTTTTTTAACATAAATATCTGATGAGCAGCATGCTTCAGCCATTACTGTCCAAACAAAACAAATAAATACCCCTGGCATGTTGCCTGGGAGGTAATCTTAGCGTTTCTGTCCTTACCTCCTATTTGCCTGCAGTTCTGATTTTCTTCTGGCTGCAATAAGTATCAGGGGCCTCAGGGGTGCCCCACACCCCACCCAGCAGGTGATGTAAAACAGGGCAGAGATCGACCTCTCTAGGCACGCTGTGCTCACCTGAACTCTGGACTGATGTCTCTGTGAGAACTCTGCGCAGCTTTCCCAGACCCCTTTGGAGCCAAACCCTCCTTAGATAGGCATCTTCCAGGCTGGTCTTGTCCTCTTCTTCACACTCCTGTGAAGAATGGCTTGTACAACCTCTTCAGTTTTGTTTTGTGTTTTGTTTTGTTTTAGTGAGCTTTACGCCCAGTTTGGAGCTTGAGCCCACGACTGTGAGATCGAGAGTCACATGCTCTACCGACTGAGCCAGCCAGGCACCTGTCTTCATTTTTTTTTTAATAGGTCATGTATTTATATTATATGGTCCCCCAAACCCTCATAACCATATATAAAGGTAAACACTGAGAAACCGTGCCTCACCCCTTCCCCATCTAAGTCTTTCCCATACCCTATAGGTTGCAACTGGTAAATGCAGCAAATAATAAATGTGTGTGTGTGTGTGTATTAGTAGTATGTCTTGGAGATCTCCGTCAGCACATAGAGATTTCTGTCTCTCCCTAACAGCACATTATTTTGTCACTCTGTGGATGTACCATAGTTTATTCATCCAATCCCCTGTTGCCAGACTTTTGGATTGTTTCCAGTCTTCTGCTCGTACAAACAGTGCTGCAACAAATAAAGGTGTAATCGTTCATTTTGCCTTTGTGCAGGTGTACCTAAAGGACCGATTCCCAGAAATGAGCCTGCTGTATCAAAGGGCTCCATAATCCCCCTCCAGAAGGGTTGACTCATTTTGCCTTCTTACTGGCAAATGCAGTGGATGGCCTTTCCCCTGCAGCCCCACCAGCAAGAAGTGTGTCAGCTCTTTCTATTTGTGCTAATCTGGTTGGTGAGAAATGGTAACTTGGAGTTGTTTAAATTCTTCAGATTATGAGTGAAGTGGAGGTTTGGGGCCACTGGTACATTTTTCCCCGTGCGCTGTCTGAGCCTGTCCATCCTCCTGTGGGCACTTACTGACCTTTCCTCCGGAAACAAGCCTCTTGCCTACATTGCTGTCAGAATCTCTTAAACACAGACTTAAGAATGTGATTGCTCTTTTGGGCCAAAGGGTAAAGGGGGCTGCCAAATTGTCAGTGCAAAATTGAGAGAAGTGGAAAGTAGGGTTTTATGCCAGTTGCTAATGTCTGATTTATAAATAGTTTTCGGCTAATGGTATTATTAAACTGGGGCTTCTCCAAAACCATTATGAGGATGATCTTCTTGTCTAGAATTTCTCCCTCTCAAACAAAAACAAGGGAAGAGATTAAGAATGTATAAATTCCAGTGGCATTTCCTGTAAAATCTTTTAGGAAATCTAGAGTTTTCTGTTGATATGTATCTCCTGAAAGGCTGTACGTGCCGCATTTTTTTTTGTTTACCCACTGAATTGGGCTCCTGTTCTCCCTTTGACTTCAGCATCAGAGAACTGTTGCACTCTATGTCCAGAGTGAAAGAGAGGAAAGTAAAAGTGCAATGTGAGGAGGCCAGCCCGAGTTCAGGAATCGACCAGGGGTGTGAGGCTGGAGTTGCATAGAATCATCTTTCTTCTCGATGGGCTCTTTCTGTCAGCTCTGGGGATGATAGGTTCACATAAAATTAATTTTCATCTTTTTAAAAATGAAATCCATCAAAAGAGAGAAATTGTGAATTAGTAAAAAAAGAAGACCGTGGGTTTTTTGGTTTGCTTTTAGAAATTCACACGAGGCTGTCCTGTGTAAAGTTAGCCTGCATCTCTATCAAAAAAAAAAAAAAGAAGAAAAGCTAAACCAACCCCACATCAGCAACAAACTCTCCTTCCCAGAGCTCACACCTGTAGTAGAGGCCCATGGAAGCTCCAGAAAGGAGGACCTGCTCCTCCAGGGCCTAGTGTCCCCTTTCCACTGCCTGAATGTGTCGATGATCATAATTTATGAAGGGGGCTTTTCAGTTCCGTGGATGCTTTTTAGTTTTCTTTCCAGTATTTCCTTCTGTCGCTGTCGTGCTGACCTCCCCCATTACTGTGTCAGCTCTGTTAAGGACAGGCTCTTGGTCTGCTGTTCTCTCCCCAGTACCTAGAAGGTTACCTAGCACTTTGAGGTGCTCCATCCACAGTAGGTGAACGAATGCTGCTGAGGGTAGGTACCTTCTGGACCTGGCTGGGTCTTTGCGGTCAACTGCACGCGATAGGGATGCATGTTCAACATGGGCCTGGCGTAGGCGGGGACGGGGTGAGGGGGTAGGGTGTCGTGTTAGCCATTCCTGGCCTGGACTTTGAGCAGGATTCTTTAGCCCTTATGCGCTCTGATAGTATGCGTGATGGTTTAGAGCTCAGGCTTGCAGTCTGAATCACCTGGGCAAGTCACCTGACTTCTTAGAGTCTCTGCCTATTTGCAACATAGAGATAACAATACACCATATTTCAACAAATTCAAGATGCCATCAATTATGGGACACTGCCATTATTCTGTGTGCCAATAAGAAAAATATTGCTGTTGATTCACCTGTAACCCACGGCGACCCTCGTCAACCTTAAGACTATGTTTTCTATGGCTGCCATAATAGAGTACCACAAATTGAACAGCTTAAAACAGCATACATGTATTATCTCATAGTTCTGTAGGTCAGAAGTTGGCATGGGTTTGGCTGGTTGCTCTGGGTTTTACAAGTCCTAAATCTTATTGGGAGGCTCTGGGAAGAATCCATTTGTAGGGTCATTGAGGTTGTTGGTAGAATCCTTGTAGTTGTCAGACTGAGGTCCCTGCCTCATTGCTGGTTGTCAGCTGGGGGCCACTGTCAGCTCTTAGAGACCTCTCTCTGGTCCTTGTTTTTGGATCTTCTATCTCAGAGCCAGCAGTAGCATGACTAAGTCCTTCTCATGCCTGGAATCTCTTTAAGGTCTCCTTCTGCTCCATCTTTGCCTCCAGCGAGAGAAAGTTCTGAATCTGTTGATTCAGTTGGGCCCACTTGGATAATCCAGACTATGTGCCTCCTCCCCCCACCAGCCCCCCTCCCCGTATTAAAGTCTGTAACATTAATTATAGCTGTGAAGTCCCTTTTGCCATGTAATATAATCTAGTCACATGTTCCAGGAATTAGGACATAGGCATCTTTGGGGGACCATTCTGCCCACTCAGAGAGTCGTCCTAATATCAGGGATGTAAACAGAATATGCTTCTTAGAATTGATGAAATACTATCTTTAGCTTAGGAATAAAGGAGCTACTGATGTATATAAACATTCAGTGGGTTAATAGTAAGTGTTCAGGTATTAAGGATTGTTATTATAATTAATATCAGGATCATACTGCTCTCATCAAACTTATTAACTTTAATTTCGGTTGAGGTTATTCACAGTTAAGTGCATTTGGCGCTGATTGGGAGAAAATAGTGTTCCAGCAGTTAATTTGATGACGATGATGAGGTGCTGGGAGCTTTGCATATACCTACTCTCACCTCACAGTAGCCTTCTGAGGTAGGGAATAGGGGCTTCATTTACAGGTGAGGGAGCAAGTTCGGAGAGGTTGAATACTGCTTAAGAGCTCGTAGGAAGTGATGGTGGCATCTTGCTTTGCGGCCAGGCCTGTCTGACTCTGAAGTCTGTGCTCTCCATGGCGCCATGTTACCTGTCCCACAGTCCCTGGTGGTAGTGTGTGAAAAGTGCAACAGGGGGAGGTGTCCACCAGGTTTATGGGCTGGAGGAAGAGACATCGCCCTGTGATGTGTCTGTCTTGTACTCAGATGTTTCTTTGCTCTTAATGGTTTAGATCACTGAGGTCCTGTCTCTTCATCGTTTCTTCAGTTTTTAATAAGTACAAAAATGATCCTTTCCCATTCAACAGGGATCTTTCAGTTACCTACTCTGGGGACACAGCTATGAACAATACTGTGATTTATAATGAGAAGTATATATATGGTTCATCCCTTTCCTAAAACTCTTGGAATTTTTGAAGTGATGAGAGTGCTACAGATTCTTTTGTTATGTTAATGAGGTGGCTTTTGAGCTCCACCTAAGGATGGGGGCTGGTTACCAGGGGAACTAACCTCGTGATTAGAAAATTGGAACTTTCAGTCCCACCCCTCTGACCTCCCAGGAGGTCACCAGTAATCAGTGATTTAATCAATTGTGTCTATGTAATGAAGCTGCCATAAAAACCCAAAAAGGAGGAGGTTAGGATAGCTTCTGGTTGGTGAACACCTGGAGATGCAGGGCGGGGAGCACACCTGGGCAGCTCAGCGCCCTTTCCTCACACCCTGCCCTATGCATCTCTTCCATCTGGTTGTTCCTGAGTGATAGCCAGTTATAATAAACTTGGAATCTAGTAAATACAGTGAGTTGAGTTCTGTGAGCACCCTCACAAAGGAACCAAACACGAGGAAGGTGTCATGGAAACCTTGGATCTGTAGTCTGTGTTTCAGAAGTACAGGTGATACCTGGGCTTGAGACTTGTGTCTGAAGGGGCTGGGTGGGGCGGGGCAGGGCAGGGCAGTCTTGTAGGACTGAACCCTTAACCTGTGGAATCTAATGCTATCTGGATCCAGATACGTAGTGTCAGAATTGAGTTGTGGGACATCCAGCTGGTGTTGAGAATTGCTATGTGGCGTGGCTCCCCCTTCTCCCCCTATCAGCTAGAATTGGTGACCAGAACCCTTTTACATGCTGTGTGCGATTTTCAAGGGGAGGTAAGTTTAGCATTGGGGAATTTCTGCTTTTTAATATTTTAAGTGTAAGCAGGACAAAGGGGAAAAGAGAAAAGGAGGAGAGTGGTTCAGCAGAACTAGGTGTAGTAGCTACCTGAATTCAGTAAACTACTCTAAAGATCACCATCTCTAGAATTTTCCCAAGATGTGACTGCAGATTGTTTGTCTTGGGCTCTTGAAATTCATGGAGATATTGTGGCAAACCACTGTTCTCATCTTCCCCTCAAAACCTGCTTTTCTTCCTGCCTTCTCTAACTTTCAAGACTTCTCCACCCAGGATGCCAGGCTCTGGACCAAGTCATCTGGAACCCTCTCTCCTCCTTGCCCACCTGCAGCTCAGCTACTCCTGGCCTCCACCAATGCCTGCCATATCCGCCTCCTAACCAGCCCACAGGCCTGCTCTTTACTTGCACTGCCTCTCACCTGGGTGGTTGCTAAGGTTTCCAGACCGACCTTGACCCTTCAGGCTGCCACCAGGGTGCTTTTTTTAAAACTTCAATCTGAATATGTCACTTCCTATCTCGCAGCCCCGCAAAGGCATCCCAGTCTAGTGGTTGCGGGTTCCTACTGTCCAGGTTCAAGGCCTGGCTGTGCTTCTTACAGGCTCTGGAATCTTAGAAGAGTTATTTATTTGCTGTGTGTCTCCATCTCCCCGTCTCTAAAATGGGAGCGATAATAGCACCTACCACACAGATAGGTTGTGGGATTGAAATGAGTTAATATGTGTGGAGCAGAAAGCCTCAGTGAACATTGTTCTCCCCCAGTGTTTGATAGCAGGCCTGGAGCTCGCCTTTCCTGCTGCTCCCTGCCTCCCCCTTTCCCCCCCTCCTCCCAGGCCCTGCAGACCTGGGTCTGCAGACGCAGCTCTTTGCTGATAAGCTGCAGCTAGGGAAGTACACATATGCAGAGTATATATTTAGACATTTGCATAACAATTTGACAATCATTTTACATCTCTTGGATCTAATAAGAAA
>NW_023270447.1:39212272-39231794 GCF_011800145.1 Mirounga leonina
AGTGCATTTTATCAAAGTATGGGTCCATGATGAGTTGGAACTAAATAAAACCAAAAAGCTGATCTCTCTCCACAGCTAGTTTGAGAAGCACCTCTGTGTTCCCACAGGCCCTCTGCAGTCGATTTACTCACCCTGGCCAGGTTACCCTTACTCACTGTGTAGCCTTAAATCTCTCTGACTGTCTTCGCATCGTTTCCTCGGCTAAGAGTTTATCACACATTTCTTAAGTGCCAGTTTCTGGGGACATGAGGCTGAAGAAGGTACTGCCTCTACTTTTGAAAGTTTCCCTTACACTACCCAGTAAATTCCTGCGTGTCTTTTGAAATCTAGCACAGTTTCATTATTTCCTCCATTAAGAAAATGTTTATTCCATACCAACAGTTTACAAGGCACTTGCTATACTTTATTCCTCTCCTTGAGGACCATAAGCTAATGGGGGCAGTAGACACAGAAGAAATAGGTAACAGCGTCGGATAGGAGTGTTCCATAGCAATGAGAGTTGGGAAGTGTGGAAGGACAGAGCAGGGGGTGCCTGGCTTCCTTGGCCTGGGTAAGGGGGCGTGGGAAAGTCAGTAGGTGCATTGTCATCGAACGATGAAGATCCAGGTGTTGAGGTCAAGTCCGGGGCCAACGCCTGGCTCTGCCACTCACTAGTCATGTGACTTTGAGGGACTTCCTCACTGTCCTAGCCTGTTCAGCTTGCTGTAACAATACCATGGACAAGGTGGCTTATAAATGACAAATGTATTTCTCTCAGCTCTGAAGGTTGGGAAGGCCAAGATTAAGACACTGGCCTTAGTGTTCAGTGTCTGATGAGCACCTGCTTCCTGGTTCATAGACAGCTGTTTTCTTAGACTCCTCACAAGACGGGAGGTGGGGAGCTCTCTTTTAGGAGAGCACTGAATCCCATTCCTGAAGTCTCCACCCTTGTGACCCAATCACCTCCCAGAGGCGCCACCTCCAATTACCATCCCATTGGGTTTAGGATCTCAATGTGAGTTTTGAGGGGACGCACACATTCAGACCATAACACGCTCTGAACTTCAGATTTCTCATCTGTAAAATGAGGGCAACAGTCCCTGTCTACCTCACAAGGATGTTTTGAGGCTCACCTGCAGTTACTATATACATAGTGTGCTTAGAAGAGCTGCCATAGACAACTCCATAAATGTGAGCTGGTATTGCTCTTGCTGTCACCTCTTTGCTCTCTTCTCTGCCTGCCTCTCTGGACATATTTACATTTTTTCTTGTCTGGATTTCCAGAGGCATACTGTTAAACTAATTACGACGTTGAATTATGCAGCTTTACCTGCCAGAGACCAGCAGTCAGTGTCTGGTGTACAGAAGACTCAGTGTTTAGAGAATTTATATTGTATTCAGTTCTGATTTTGAGCAGGTCTTTTCAAAAGGCTTTGTGGGAAGTCTGGTTGTTATGGACTGAATGTTTATGTCTCCTCCCAAATCCCGGTGTTGAAATCCTAACCCTTCAAATTAATGGTATTAGGAAGTGAGGCCTTTGGGAAGTGATTTAGGTCATGGGGGCAGAGCCCTCCTGAATAAGATTAGCTGTCTTGCCCCACCACCATCTGAGGACACAATGAGGGATGGCCATTTTTAAACCTCACCGAATGTGCTGGCAACCTTGACCTTGGACTTCCAGCCACTGTAACACTGAGAAGTAAATGTTTGTTGTTTAAGCCACCCAGTCTATGGTATTTTTGTTACCAAAGCCCAACTGGACTAATACACCGGTCAAACATTAATTCCCTTTTTATAGGTGGGGAAGCTGAGGCTCTTTCTATAATGTTGCTATTACTTGCCCTAGGTCATGGAGCTAGCTAAGGGCGGAGGTGAGATGAGAACCCCACGCCTCTTGTTTCTCCGCTGTGTGCAGCCTTGTCAAATCTACCCTGCGAGCCAGGGGTCTGTCTGGGTGCTGGCCAGGCTGAGAACTGCTTGTCACCCGGCCCCGCCTGTACCAGGATGGCTGAGTGGCCAGGAACCGGGCCTGGAGAACCTGAGGACACTCTCCCTCCCCACCTGCCTGGCTGGCTGATGCCCCACTGGTATTTATGGGTCACATTCTCCATGGTGAGGGCCCACCTAGAAACCTGGGGTGGGGGACGGAGGTGGTCTGAGCTGGAGGCAGGAGACTGCAGGAGGATGGAAGCAGGAGGGGGTGACCTTGCCTAGGAGTGAGTAATTTGTAAGGAAGGCCATAGAGCTCAGGCGAGGAGGAGGAGCCCAGCAAAGTCAGGCGGTTGGAGACTTAGGAAAGGTCTAAGAAGAATATCCAAAGGGCAGTGAAGCTGGTATTTCAACTTTTTTCCCCTCTCCGTAAACATCTTAATGTACTTTTCTTCCCACCCTTTTTGAAGGAGGTACCCTTTACACTCTGCTCTGCTTGGGAATATATTCTGTGTTCTAATCTCCTAGACTGGGTTGTAATCTTTATTATGAGGCAAGGCAAAGGGATGAAGTCACACCAAGTTCTGACCTTGAACTTTTATCTTGAGAAAAGCTTAAAATTTAGGATTTTAGCTTATCTTTAAACAGCTTTATCTTTTCTTTTTTCTTGTTCGTTAGGAAAAAAAAAAAGAATTCTCAAAGGGAATAGGATCTGGTGGCTTAGGCAGCCTTGGTAGAGAAGAGACCGGGGTGGTGACTTGTGAGCTTGTCTGTATGTTAGAATCAGCTGCGGAGTGATTTTTGACAATCACAAAGCCCTGGCTGCACCCAGACCCTGCAGGTCAGCCCCTCTGGCCTTGGGGCCCAGAGGGTGGTGGAAAGCTCCCAGGTGGATCCAGCACACAGTCAAGGGTGGGGAGGCCACCTTGGTGCCTGAGTTCACACTCAGTCTGCAGTACGGATAATTGGCATGAGGGCAAGTCGTGATGTGGCTGCCTGTGAATCTTAGAGATTCTGGCTCATCTTCCTCATCTCCTTATGGGGTTTGCGAGCCGCCTTTGAGCACCCATCCTCTCTGTGCCTCCCCTTCCTCAAAACACATTGAGCTCTCTATCCTTGAGGTATCTAAGCCATCCCTTAAAAAACGATCTCTTCCTGCATATGAAGAAATTATTGGTGTATTCCATTAGGTAAAAATAAAAAGGAGTATCCTCGAAGGGTGAATGTCACTGTTCCCATTTTGTTAGTCACCCACAGGGTAACAACACCGTAACTCTGGGAACCAGGTGCCCTGGTGCCAAAGGGGTCTTGACCAAGGCCTTCCTATCTCTCTGGCAAGTCACACCACCTCATGGCAGGTTCTTGAGAAGGCTGAAACCTGGAATTCTGCGGTATCAGTGTTATGCCTGGGCTCACCGAATGGAGCCAAAGAGCACATAGTTGCTTTTGAAAGGGGCATACATAGGCTCTTGAATTTTGACTAGAAATGGCTTTAGTGGTCAGCATAAGTTTTGTTTTATGTGCAGTAGCACATTTCTGTTTTTATCAGGGAAAGGAAAAATGGTGAAGGAAGGTCACCTATAAAATTTACATTCATAGAAATGATTTGTGGGTTTGTTTTGCTGGATACAAACACAGTTTTGTTTTGGTTTAAGAGGGTTGGGATTGAATGTCCATTCCACATAGAAATCCATAGGTTTCCCCCATTTGCCCTGGAGAGCTTGAAGCCTTCCATATGGTAACACTTTCCAGAAGTACCTGAAAGTAGGAGTCCCTCAAGAACTCTTATGGTCTTAAACCGAACAAAAAGGAAAAATGAAATCTCAAGAGTGCAACTCAGTTTTATTTTTATTTTTTATTTTTTAAAGTTGCTTTCATGTGCTTTGGAGCACTTTTTATTGTTAGGTTAATCACCATATATTACATCATTCGTTTTAGATGAAGTGTTCCATGATTCATTGTTTGTGCACAACACCCAGTGCTCCATGCAGAACGTGCCCTCCTCAATACCCACCACCAGGCTAACCCATCCTCCCATCCCCCTCCCCTCTAGAACCCTGTTAGTTTTTCAGAGTCCATTGTCTCTCATGGTTCGTCTACCCCTCCGGTTTCCCCCGCTTCATTCTTCCCCTCCCGCTACCTTCTTCTTCTTCTTTTTTTTTTCTTAACATATATTGCATTATTTGTTTCAGAGGTACAGATCTGAGATTCAACGGTCTTCACAATTCACAGCGCTTACCAGAGGACATACCCTCCAGAGTGTCTATCACCCAGTCACCCCATCCCTCCCCCCCACCCCCCACTCCAACAACCCTCGGTTTATTTCCTGCGATTAAGAATTCCTCATATCAGTGAGATCATATGATACATGTCTTTCTCTGTTTGACTTATTTCGCTCAGCATAATACCCTCCAATTCTATCCACGTTGTTGCAAATGGCAAGATCTCATTCCTTTTGATGGCTGCATAATATTCCATTGTATATATATATACCACATCTTCTTTATCCATTCATCTGTCGATGGACATCTTGGCTCTTTCCACAGTTTGGCTATTGTGGACATTGCTGCTATAAACATCGGGGTGCACGTACCCCTTCGGATCCCTACATTTGTATCTTTGGGGTAAATACCCAGTAGTGCAGTTGCTGGATCATAGGGTAGCTCTATTTTCAACTTTTTGAGGAACCTCCATACTGTTTTCCAGAGTGGCTACACCAGCTTGCATTCCCACCAACAGTGTAGGAGGGTTCCCCTTTCTCCGCAACCCCTCCAACATCTGTCATTTCCTGACTTGTTAATTTTAGCCATTCTGACTGGTGTGAGGTGGTATCTCATTGAGGTTTTGATTTGGATTTCCCTGATGCCGAGCAATGTTGAGCACTTTTTCACGTGTCTGTTGGCCATTTGGATGTCTTCTTTGGAAAAATGTCTGTTCATGTCTTCTGCCCATTTCTTGATCGGATTCTTTGTTCTTTGGGTGTTGAGTTTGATAAGTTCTTTATAGATTTTGGATACTAGCCCTTTATCTGATATGTCATTTGCAAATATCTTCTCCCATTCTGTCGGCTGTCTTTTGGTTTTATTGACTGTTTCTTTTGCTGTGCAAAAGCTTTTTATCTTGATGAAGTCCCAATAGTTTTTTTGCCCTTGCTTCCCTTGAGTGCAACTCAGTTTTAAAACTAACCTCACTTTTTATAACTTTGGTAATGAGTAGGAGAGGAGAGTAACTTTTCTGTGCCGGCTCTTGACCAGGCATTACAAGCTATAAAATATAATTAGTTCATTTTATGGAGGAGAAAACTGCGACTCAGAAAGGTTCAGTAGCTTGCCCAAGGCTGCACAGCCCGAATGCAAACCTGTGCCTGCTCGACTATACCGTGCTGTCCCTACTACTAAAAAAAAAACACACATAACTCAGAAAGTGTTCATTTTCTGATGCCTTTAAGTGACTTTTATTGTCCACAAAAGATTGTCCTGTTATGCATAGGAATCATAAAAGCATTGTAAGACTTGGGGCTTACGGAGTCAGCATCTACGTGAAGGATGGCAAGTCCAGCGAAGAGAGAGTGGAACTGCTCCCTGGCAGGTACCATGTTTATAAAAAGCCCAGCAATCACTCATGCAAATTTGTTTTTATTTTATTTTATTTTATTTTATTTTTTAAAAGATTTTATTTATTTGACAGAGAGAGAGAGAGACACTGAGAAAGGGAACACAAGCTGGGGGAGTGGGAGAGGGAGAAGCAGGCTTTCTGCTGAGCAGGGAGCCCGATGCTGGGCTCGATCCCAGGACCCTGGGATCATAACCCAAGTGGGAAGGCAGACACTTAACGACTGAGCCACCCAGGCACCCCGCAAATTTGTTTTTAAACTGGCTCATAACAGCTGCAAAGACTGGCATTATCAGTTCCCAACTCAATTGTCTTTTTATTATTTATGACTTGCCCTTATTACAG
This sequence comes from Mirounga leonina, assembly GCF_011800145.1. Lineage (NCBI taxonomy): Eukaryota > Metazoa > Chordata > Mammalia > Carnivora > Phocidae > Mirounga > Mirounga leonina. The sequence continues at coordinate 39,218,138 of NW_023270447.1, forward strand.
ATGGAATTTCATAGGTAGGAACATTTTTGCTGATTGTTAATATGCCTTTGGTTGATTGTCGCACTGAAGACAGTGTTTTGGTAATTTCACCAGAAAACAATGCTGAGGAGGTTTAGAGTAAATGTAGGAAAAGTGACAGAATTAAAGGGTTGGCATTCTCCAGGATTTCAGGAAGGGCTCAGGGCTGGCAGTCTGCAAGGCATGCTAGAGCACAAATCTGGAAGCTGTGTTTGCTAAGCAAGTACAATTTTTTTTTTTAACTTGGCTTGTATGTTTTTGCAATGTTTTCAACAGGTGCTTTTAAATTTGGACCTTATAAGGTGAGACAGTGTTCATTGTGCATGTTGAAAAGAGGGGTCCTGTAGGGATGCCTGGGTGGCTCAGTCATTGGGCGTCTGCCTTCCACTCAGGTCATGGTCCTGGGGTCCTGGGATCGAGCCCCGCATCGAGCTCCCTGCTCCGCGGGAAGCCTGCTTCTCCCTCTCCCACTCCCCCTGCTTGTGTTCCCTCTCTTGCTGTCTGTCTGTCAAATAAATAAAATCTTAAAAAAAAAAAAAAGAGGGGTCCTGTAATGGCAGAGAGCAGGAGCCTGACCAGCAGATCTAACCCCAGCTCTGCCACTTGCTACTGTGTGACCTTGGACAAGTTATTTAACCTTTCACTGCCTCAGTTTTCTTTCCTGGAAAATGGAGCCCCTTCTTGCTGGGGCTACTGTGAGGCCTAAGGAAGTTGATACATATAAAGTGCTGAGAACTGGGCCTGGCACTGAGTTAACTAGAAGCCCAGTAAATGTTTGCCATTGTTATTTTAATTAATTGGAGTTTAATTAATGTAATTGGTCGGGCTGATGGAGATGATGGTGAGGAGGAGGAGGATGCGGAAGCTCCCCGGAGCCAGCCTTCTGCCTGTTCTGGCAAGATAAGTAATTCTGCCCAGCTCCAAGATTTGAGGTGCAGGTTTTTTATTCTCATGGTACTCCAAATTTATATTTCTATGATCTGGAATAGTAGAAAGATCATTGAACTATTTGATTTTTTTTTTTTTTTGAAACACGTTAGCATTCTAGCTGTAGTTTCAAAAGTGTTAGATGTGGCCTCTGCAGAAAGTAGATATTCAGTGGGGTAGAGCTGGACCCAGGAAGGGATCAGGAGCTCTGTGACGAGATCCTCCTCATCCGGGGAGCTGTGGGAGGGGCCTCGTGCCGAGGCATGGACTGATCAAGCGTCTGATCCTCTGAGGAGCCAACCCACCCCCCAAAATCATAGTGAACAATGTAGCTTTCGTTCTGTGGTGAAAAGAAGGGTACCGGTTTTCTGTGGGAATATATATTTTTTCTCCTCCTAAGGTCCAGCACATTTGTCATGTAGATCCTTAGGTGAGGAACCCTGCAGGGGTAGGAGGTGGGGGGGAGTCCTTGGTACCTTCAGCAGTTATTCCTAGGGAATATTTGGAGAGATTGTTCTTGCGGCTGTTTCTTATTTTAACCTTTGGAATAATTAGAAGAATGCCGTTTCATTCTTACTCAGTGATTGTGTTCCTGCAGGAAATAATAAAGTCCAAGTGCATTATTCTCTTGATCTCATTTGATACAGGGCCAGTGTGGAAGTCCTAGAAAAGAAGAGAGGGTGGTCAGAAACCTGCCTCTGGAGTTCTAGGTGCAGAATCATGGGATGTTAGAGCTGAAAGGGGCCATTGCAGTCGTGGAGTCCAACTTCGGCTTTTTACAGATCAGGAAACCGAGGCCCAGAGATTTGCCCCGAGTTCCTAGAACTGATTGTGGCGTCCCTGGGACTCCTGATTCCAGGTCCAGCTACACTCTTGTCATGAAGGATGTACTTTAGAGCAGCTCTGTGCAGTAGAACTTTCCACAGCGATGGACACGTTTAGTCCAGCTATATGCGGCTCTCGGGTACTTGGAATGTGACTAGTGGAACTGAGAAGTTGGATTTTTTGCTTTATCTGATTTTAATTAAAGTTAAAATCGTTAGAGCCACATGTGGCTCCTGGCTCTCTTGTGGCCAGCCCAGCTTTAGAGACACTGCCGAGGAGAAAAAGGCCTGTCTTCCCTCCTACCTCATTCTCACCAGGTGAGATGCTCTCTTTTCTAAAGGTTCAGGTACATCTGTCCTTGTGCCAAACCAGGAGAATCACTCTGGGCTGACCACCCCACTTTGTGGATGAATGGTGGTTCCTCTGTAAAGTGAGGGGTTGGACTTAGATCTCTCTCTCTCTCTGAGTCCTCCATAGGACTGCAGACCTGGTTCTTGCCACCGATCAGCGGTGTGAACTTCAGCAGGGCACTTAGCCCACCTGTGCCTCAGTTTCCTTCTCTGTTACCTGAAGTAGTTAACGCCTGTTCTGCACCTTCCCCAACCCCCCATGATATTGAGAGAGGCTCACATTAGAAAATCAGTGAGAGGAAATCCCTTTGCTGTCTCCTCCTCCTCCTTCCTAATAGTCTTTGGTGTCTGGAAGTATTTTTAGTTATGATATGAGTCATGGGTGGGTTTTCTTTCCTCTAAGATGCTACAGTTGGTGAACTTCTGTGTCAAGGTGAACTTATTGTCAGAGTAGAGACAGTAATAACGCACAGCCCGTATGAAACATGAGCTGGAAGACTCGGTACTGATGACAGATGACAGATCTGATCAGTGGTGCTGGTTTTTCATAATCTTGCTTAACGAGGCCTTCCCTCGTCCATCCCTCCAAAGTCTGCTGTTTGCTCTGAGAAACCAAAGCAGATCCCCTCTTGAGAACTGTGGCTTTCTTTCCTTTTGCTCCTTTTTTCACATCAGCCTATATACATCCCATGTGAAAAATGTGGTCCCGTGTGTTCTGCAGTGAACAAACCCCCTCAAGAATTGTCTCCATAGTTATCATGTCTACATCAGTGGTTCTCAAACTTTGTTCCCAGGCAGTGATTCCCCACTCATGCCCACAGCTCTCTAGTGGTCCTTGACTGTTTCCAGAAGTGTGTCACTAAATTTTGATGGAGGCATAAAACCTATTTCTGCTATGACAAAGTAAGTCTTCTGACATCACGTGAGTGGGGTCCAGCCTGCTCTGGATAGCAGGCAGTGTGACGTGAAGCTGGGGCCAGTGAAGGATAGCTAGCTGGGCATTCGGGAGAAGTTTGTTCCCAAGCATATAAAGTAGCCAAGGGGGGACCAGCAATATGGTCCTGAGGGTGACCCTGAAGGGTGACCTGGTATGAGGTAACTTAGCTGAAGACACCTCTGAAAACCCCAGGAAGCATTATTTTACTGCAGCAGGATTGCCTTATAATTACGGTTGAATGTTGTAGTATTACATCTTTTAGATTTTTCAGTGGTGCCCCCAAAAGTTGTAATATCTGTAACTATACCAAAGACTATTGTTTCCTGCCTCTGAGGTCCCTTGGGATGGCTGCAGGGAATGAGTCAGGACCCAGAGGGGACATGTGGAGCATCGCCAACCCAGTACCATGAGAGCTATTTCAAAGTTACATGTTTCACCTTTGCTCAAAAGGATTCTTCTGCTTATAAAGAAGAAAAAAGTTGAAAACCACTGCTGTAGAGTAGTGGTTCTCAAATTTTAGTGAGCACCAGAGTTACCTGGAGGCTTTGTTAAAACAGAAATTGCTGGGCCCACCTCCAGACGAGTCAGTGTTGAGGCTTGAAAAATTGTATATCTAACTAGTTGCCAGGTGATGCTGATGCTGCAGGTCCTGGGAACACTTTGAAAATAGAACCACCAGTTCTGGAGAACGAAATAATAATATTCACTACCCATTGTGTGTCCGGTTCTGTGTTAGATGTGATACAGTCTCACTTGAAGCTGAAAACTTGCATCACTATCCCCATTACAAAGGAGAATACTCAGGCGTACAGAGTTTCAGGAACTCACCTGTCATTCAGTTGCTGGTCATAAGAGAACTGGACCCCCAAGGATATCTTTTGCCTCTTTTGTAGATCAGGGATCCCCAACCTGTGGCCCATGAGGGGAATGGGGGAAGGCTTTCTTGTAGTGGGTTTGAAAATCCGGATGTAAAGAAGGCACCACCTGCAGACTGAATGTCTTTCCTGTTGGACATCTGTTCAGATGCATCTTTGTGATAAAGACACTGTGAAGTCATATTAAGGGTCTCAGCTGGACAAAGTCAGTGTGGATTGAGCATTTTCTCACAATGGATGCTAAGAGGACAGCTATTGTTACTGAGTGCTAGGAAGTTGTTTGTTTTGTTTCTGATGGCAAGACGTTGTCTTCATATTAGAAAAGATTGGGCCTTATTTCCCTAAAGCGTGGTGTCTGGTTGCCTTTGCCAAGTCGGGGCCTTGGGGAGAGGGAAGGTAGACATAATATTAATGAACTGATTCTCATTCAAAAAGGGTGCTGGAGAAAGTAATGTCACTGTGTTGATTGATTCCACCAAGAATTAATTCAGCCTGCCTTCAGTGGGGACAGGATTTCTCCCCCAGGCCCTGCCCCTGTCACCTGCCCATAGCCCTGAACGGGCTTTCTCAGCTTCCTTCCACTCTCTCCCTGCTCTGTGGCTTGCCAAGGCCAGCCCTTCCTCCTGGAATCTGTCATGTCCTGCTGTCTGGATTCCTTCTCCATCAGCTGTCTCTTCTCCCACTTGCATTTTTGCTCCTCTCCTGTCTCATTCAAGTAACAATTTTGGGTAAGCTCACCATGTAGCAGAAACCTTTTTTCTCTTCCAACAGATGAGTTCAGGCCTGCCAGCTCTGCTCATAGTTAGGGTGATTACACTCCTGCCGTGTGTCTGACTTGGGCCAGAATTTGCATCTATTATCGCTGACCCCTTGTGGGTTCTTGGGTAAGCCCCCTACATTCTCTGAGCATCTGTAAAAAGGGAACATAACTTCGTAAGATTGTTGTGAGGATAAAAAGTAAAACCATATATGGTCAGCATGTCACATGGGGCCTGACATGTACTAAGTGCTCAGTGTAGTTATGGTTCAGGAAGCTGACCTGTGAAGGAAAGGAGAAAAAAAACCATTCTCACTGCTATTCCCTCCACCATCTCCTGCATTCAGTCCTTAAGGGTGCCATTCTCTCACCCCTTTTACTGAACCGCCTTCTAGATCAGTGCTTCTCAACCTTTTGTTCATTTTGACCCCATAAGGAGGAAAAAAAGTATCCTTAATTAGCTTAAATGTAACTTAAATTTTTCCCTAGAGAGATCAGTACAAAGTGAGATGAGGAATAAGATTTTATTGGGTAGGGGCGAACTTTGGAGGGCTATAAACTATTGTAATATACTAAGAATTTTTTTTGCTTCTCTCCCCCAAGAACCAATTTCCACCCCCTAGAATAGGGAGGGGGCAATACCTCTCCAGATGAGAATGCATGCTTTAGATTCCTAACAGTCTAACATTCAGGAAATCCACTGACTTCTGCCGGACATGTCTATCCTCTTTGGTCTCTCCTCACTCCTCTGGCCGGCAGTATCCCATCCTCTCTCTGCCATTCCTCTTACGGCGCCTTCTGTATCTGCTGGCCCAGTCAGCCACACAGCCGGGACCGAGCGCATCCGAGACATCCGGGACAGGACCCCGTCTTGGGGGAGGGAGACACACCTCACTGTACTACAGCAGGACCCAGAACAAAGAGTGGTGGGCGGAAGGAGCAGGGTCCAGTGGGAGTCTGGGAAAGGAGCGGGCAGAGGCGAGTGTGTGGTGGGGTGTGGAGACCACACAGCAGGCCGGACTGGCCCAGGGGATGATGAGGGAACCAGAGCTTCCAAGGTACCACTTTGAGCCCTGTTCTCCCTCATGATAGTTTTGTTTTCCCATAGTCTTAACCGATGACCTTAAGAGTAATAAGTGCCACAGGTGCCACTCTTTGAGAAGTTAGCTTCTGGGGAAGCGGTGAATGCCTTTTGGGCGCTGAGAGCAGGGTATGCAGAAGTCTGGTGTCACGAAAACATCAAGTGTCAGGTTTGGGTGGCTGGAGACGGAGCTAGAACCTAAGTGCCTTGCAGATGAGAGTTTGGAGCTGTTAAAAAATGGTTTTCAGCATGTGGCTTCCTTCTTGTGTGTGTCTCTGATCCCGTTCTCTCCTTTTTTTCCCCATTTGCCCTCGCTTATAATGTCCCCTTACTTGATCCTTTACTCTGTGCCCTTCCCCGATTGTCCATTCCCTCTCCCCAAAGGGGGCCTCCTGATCACTGTTGGCAGTCTGGCCCTTTGGCATCCACAGCACCAGCCTCCTCGGCATCTCCATTTGGATGCCCTGTGGCCACCTGCGTGTCTGCTCATTCTTCTGGTCACCCAGGCTTGAAACCTTAGAATGAGCTGATGCTTCTCTAGTTAGGAAACCACAGCAGGGCTTATAGATTAGCTCTCCCTCTGGTACTGCCCAGGTTCACTCAGGCATTCAACAAATATTTCCTTCTCTCCCTTTTTCCTCCCTCCATTTCTTCCTTCCGCCCTCTTTCCCTCTTAGCCTTCCTTCCTTTCTCTTAGCTAATATTTATTGAGCCAAGAACTGTGCTGTTTGCTTTGTGTACATTTTTTCATTTAATACTCACAATAATTCTATGAAATTATATATTATTATTATCCTGTTCTGCAGATAAGGAAAGTAAGGATCAAACAGGAAGGGTAACTTGTCCAACTTCACATAGCCAAGTGAAAATAGAACCACCATCCCCGTCTGTCTTTTCACTTAGACCACGAAAACAGGGTCCAAATTGGTGTCTCCTCCTGCCCCTCTCTACTCCAAGCTGTCCAGATCCTGCTGGGTTTCGTCCTCTGCAGCACAAATGTGATCCTGTAGCTCCCTTACCCCAGATTCTTCAGTTCATAAACCACTCGTCCTGATATCCGAGCCCCCTACCGCATGACCCTGCTTTCTGTCACTTTGAAGACATGAGGGTATGGTGGGAATGACATGGGATCTGGTGCCAGAAGACATGGGTCCGGTCTTGGAGCGACCGCTTCCTAGCTGTGTGATCCTGAGCAGATAATGAATTTCCCTGGGCCTCCTGGGTTCATTTAATTCGGTGAATATTTGTCATGTGCCTTTGGAGTGCTGGTCACCTTGCGAGAATTTCCATTCTTTATTATGAGGAAAGCAAGCCCCGTCCCTGCCTTCAGAGGGCTGCAGACTCACCTCCGTTTTCCCCCTCTGCACAGCAGGGATGTTGACAACACCCATCTCCCTGGGCCATTGTAGGGAACAGACAGAGATGGAAGGGCATAGCCGTGCTCTGCCACATGTAAGGTGCTGCTCATCTAAAGTTGTATTTGTTTCTGCTTCTGCTCTAGGAAGGTTCCTTGCATATTTCCAGCTCTACCTTTGTTGGTGCTCCTCCCACCCTCCTGTACCTTTAAACATCCTATGCGGTCTTGATGGTCCCCCTGGAAAGGTATCTCATCCATTAAACCTTTCCAGAATCTCCATGCTCAATAGGAGGGTTTATTCAGGAATATTTATCAAGCACTTTTTAGAACAGTGTTTTTCAAGGTGTGGTTCAAAGACCCTGGAAGCCTCAAGATCCTTTCAGGGTGTCCACAAAGTCAAATTTATTTTTATAATATTAAGATATTATTTGACTTTTTCATCATATTGACATTTGGAATGATGCAAAAGCAGTGAGCTAAAACTCTTGGTGCCTAATCCTTAATAAGGAACTGGCACCAAATGGTATTAATGCCCACATCCCTCACTACCACACACTCCCAGTTAAAAAAAAAAAAATGCCATTTTCACATAAGTGTGTCCTTGAAGCAGTAAAAAATGATTAATTCTATTAAGTCTCAACCCTCGAAGGCACCTCTTTTCATATTCTGTGTGACACAATTGGGAGAATAAAGCTCTTGTGATAATAAAGTGATGATTGTCTCAAGGAAAAACACTTGTGCGATTATTTGAGTTGCAGGCTGAACTGCAAGCTGAACTAACCCCATTTTTACTTGAAAGAATGTCTGATAGACAAACGCTGGCTATTCACACTTGGGTCTTCGTCGGACAGTTTCTCAAAAAAGAACAAAGCCAGGCTGTCACTTCAAGAGAAACAACTGTCAGTGTTTGTTGCTTGTGATAAAATTCTACCTTTCAAGCAAAAATTGGAATTGTAAAGAACTTGTATCTGCTACCATCAGCTTGATATCTACCCGAAGATTACTTCAAGAAAGTATACTGAACGATTTCCGGTGAGATCAGTGGTGATGTTAACGAGTGGGCCCTTTTGATATTGTGTGTTGAAATGTGTCAGCATTTGGAAAACCTGGGTGACTCAATGAACTCATACTTCTCAGTAACCAACGTGTTATACACCCTGCGTGAGTAAAAGTTCTATTCAGATGCAAGATAGACGAAAAGGTCATTGACAGGGTTTGAGCTAACCTTTAAGAAGCCATCACTTGTTAAGTTTTGGTGTAGTAGCAAAGAAAAAATAGCCACCGTTATCTGTAAAGGCTTTCCATCTATATCTGTGTAAGGTTGGAGTTGCTTCGTCTATGACCACCCAAACAATGTATCACAGAAGATTGAACTCCGAAGCACAAAAGAGAATCCAGCTGTCTTCTATTAGAGATTTGCAAAGACTTGACATAAAGGAGATTTAGAAAAACGGGAATCTAGTCTTCTCACTAAATTTTTTGTTTTGTTTTAGAAAACAGTTGTTTTTCATAAAATGTCCCTTTTGTTGAGATCTAATGGGTTTATCGGTTATATTTTTAATGCATTAGTAAGTATTTTCAAAACTTCTGTTTTAACTTCTAATAACATATCAATAGGTGAAGCCAAATAAACAGAAGCCATTGGTGATCTTTAATTTTGAAGAGTGTAAAGGGACCCTAAGACCAAAAAGTTTGAGAACTGCTCTCTGAGAACTGTGTGTAAATGGTTCTAGCCTCTGGCCTACACCTGTGAAAACTTAAGTCCCTCCTCCAGTGAAGTTCATCCATGACTGTCCTGTGGTTCTGGGTTCTCTGGCACTACCTAGCTAGGTACACTATCAGGAAAAATAGGCATGATGTGACTATAGAACTGTATACAGTGCTCTGTCATCCAAGGCCAGGCCTCGCTAGGAATGCATCTTACTATAAGCACATTAGAGATGTGAAGAAGAGCCATTCGCCAGAGAGACTACCTGTCTCCCATGCCTGTAGCCCTTTCCAAAAATTGTACCTTCTGCTGAGAGAAGCAGCCTAGACTGTTTATTAAAAGTGGCCATGTTCCGAGACGCCTGGGTGGCTCAGTCGGTTAAGCGTCTGCCTTCAGCTCAGGTCATGATCCCAGGGTCCTGGGATCGAGTCCCGCATCGGGCTCCCTGCTCCACGGGGAGCCTGCTTCTCCCTCTGCCTCTGCCTCTCTCTCTCTATCTCTCATGAATAAATAAATAAAATCTTTAAAATAAATAAATAAATAAATAAATAAAATAAAATAAAATAAAAGTGGCCATGTTCCTAACTAACGTGACTTCTCCCCTTACCTTTCTCTCTTAGCCACAGTTGATTGGGTCAAGAAGAGCCCCTGATGCTATGATAGCCTTAGTCTGACAAGCATCCTCGTCTGCTGTGAAAGCCTCAGCCCAGTGTAAAGGCCTCTCATCGGATTCTTTTTTTTTTTTTTTTAAAGATTTTTATTTATTTATTCATGAGAGACAGAGAGAGGCAGAGGGAGAAGGAGGCTCCCAAGGAGCAGAGAGCCCGATGCGGGACTCGATCCCAGGACCCTGGGACCATGACCTGAGCCGAAGGCAGACGCTTAACGGCTGAGCCACCCAGGCGCCCTCTAATCGGATTCTTTATAAGAATTTGTGTGTGAAAGACACCCAGGGCAGGGGGAGTTGCCTGCCCAGTGGCATTCTAATCTGTGGGCTGGAGAGACAATCACAGAGAGGCCACTGGGCAAGTTCTGAGTCAGCAGAAACTATGAGGAAGCAGAGGGGAGACCCAAGATGTGTGGCAGGAGCAAGAGAAGCCGAGAAGAAGAGGCTAGGTCATCATCAGCGTCAGGGGCTCCACACTCCTGCTGCTGTTGGAAGAGCAGAGAATCTAGTTCTGGACGCTGTCCTGCTTCTGTCCAGTTCTTGACTTTTTTTTTTTTTTTTGTCTCAGTGAGACCTGTCCCTGTGGCTCATATTCTGTATATCCTTATAGTAAGTGGCTAATAACTGGGGTCACTCTGGAGAGTCTGTCTCTTTCCACAAAAGGGCTTAACATACAGGAAGGTCACTGGAAGTCAGGCAGGGAGGTGGGGGTGAGGGAGTTGGCTTGGAGGAGATGTGGTTAGCAGGGCCTGACGGGACTTGAATGGACAGAGGGCATTCCAGCCTGGGGTAACAGCATGGCTGAGAGGCGAGTGTGAGGTGAGGAAGAGGATGGGAGGGGAAGTCACCATAGTAGAGGAAAGAAGAGATTGGTTAGCTCAAGTAGCCTCATGTTGTGTAGAGCATTAGAAAACAGGACGGATACCTGGGTGGCTTAGTCAGTTAAGCATCGACTCTTGGTTTCATCTCAGGTCATGTCTTAGGGTCATGGATTCGAGCCCCACGTGGGGCTCGAGCTCAGCCTGGACTTGGCTTGAGATGCTATCTGCTCTCTCACTCTCTCCCTCTCCCCCCTCCCCCTTGTCCCTCCCTCTGTTTGTGCAAGTACGTGCACACGCTCTCTCTCTCTCTCTCTCTCCCTCTCCCTCTCTCCCTCCCTCCCCTAAAATCTTTTTTTAAAAAAAGGAGGGCGGACTGAAGATCTGAGGAGAGCGCATTTGAATCAAGGAAGCTTGTTGCGAGGCCATTGTGGTGTTCTTGTGAAATGCTGTGTGCCCATGTTAGGAACATGCCAGAGACAGCATCCCCGCTGACTGGAACTGGACTGGTCATTTCTTCCCTCCATCTCCCACCCCATTTTCTAGGTCAGAACTTCAGGCAAAGTATGAAAAGTCTTCCTGGGAGTCAGTTGAATAAAATCAGTTGGGGATTTTCACAAAGTCAGAACTACTATGGCAAGGAGCCCTTTTTCTTAAGCCACACACTTCTAGTTGGGCTTTTTGAGATTTCAGGTGTGGAGTGTTAGGTCTTTTGTGTTATTTATGCTTGAGTTCCCCACCCCCCCCCAGTCCATTTAACTCATGGTTTTGTGCTGCCTGACTCAACTGTGCTTACGCATCTAAGTGCTGGACACACAGTAGGACTGCCTGTCTCTACATGTCCTGTACTTGGGGACACCTCTTAGGAGAGCATTTCTACCTTCCAGTGAAGTGTTAATGGGTAGGGGGTCCCTGCCTTTCAAGGGTCTGCATCTTAATGGCAGGACAAGTTAAGTATGAGTAGAAAAAGAATTTTAGAAATTATTCTTGTGAGCATGACATTTTGTGTTCTATCAGTTAATTTTTAACTCATAAAAGTGTGATATTCCAAGTTAAAATGAGCCAGGTATTAAAATGGGGGTGAGCTGAACTAGAAAGATAACTAATCCTTTCCTGTTGACCTTAGCAAAATGTTAGCCCTTAAGCAATTGACTTTACCTCTCTATATCCCATCTATAAAATGTTGATAATTATAATACCTCCTTCTCAGTGTGGACATGAGAATTAAATGAACTGAAGTGGAACTCAGTGGGTAAACATGTGTTTATTGAGCATTTGCTATATGTCATGTACTGCATTTCTGGGGTTAGAGTAGAAGACAAGGTTGAAGTGGGGCTTACAACTGTGCCTAGTAGATAGCAAAATATTTAATAAATGGTACCCATTGTTGCTGTTTGAGGGAGGTGCACCGAAGTTCAGAAATTCTGAAAGAAGCCAGAGTTAGCCAAAGAAAGGGTGTAGAAATGCAGGCCTCAAGCAGAAAACATCCCGAGTGTGCCAGTCTCAGCAAGGAATGATTGTCCCTGCAAAGCAAACTGGGTTATCTGATGTGTAGTTTGGAAAGTGTTACGTATTGTGCTTTTCACACACATACCCACACATGGGGCATTCATTATCACATGGTCTTCAGGCACTGAGAACAGTGTCGATGTTGAGCTTGGCAAATAAATGAATGTCTTTCATCAGTAGAGCATTCATTTTCATCGTAGGCACCTAGCAGGCATGTTTTTCAAACCAGTCACATGTTCAGTTGTGAACATGCGTTTTGTAAGAATTCTGTAATATTGATCCTAAGAAGGTCTGTGGAGAAAGTGGTAGAAAGAAAAGCCAATTGTGAGTGATTTTATTAGATTCTGAGTTTTTATTGGGCTCTTAAGAACGATCCTTAGGAGTTTAGATGCATTTTCTTCTTCTTTTTTTTTTTTTTACTTAAATTCAATTAATTAACATATAATTCATTATTAGTTTCAGAGGTAGAGGTCAGTGGTTCATCAGTCTTATATAATACCCAGTGCTCATTACATCAGGTGCCCTCCTTCATGTCCATCACCTGGTTACCCCATCCGCCACCCTCCAGCAACCGTCAATTTGTTTCCTATGATTAAAAATTTCTTATGGTTTGTCTCCCTCTCTGATTTCTAGACTCACATTCTAATGCCACTGTCCATGTGTGTATTTTTGCATAGTTGGGATCAGTGTATATATCCTCTTTGTTGATCTGCTTTTTGAGGGCCTCTGTACTAAACAATATATCAACAGCAGGTTATATTTGCCCTATTACCTAAGGTTTGCCAAGCAAATTTGGTTCATGTTGCCCTTTTCCTGTGTCCTCATACTCCAGATCTTTCTCCTTGTAATGGCAATAAAATGATCCCCTGGGCTGATAAGTAGCCCTTGGTTTAACTTTCTATCCAAGTACTAGACATTTGGGTTGTTTTCAGGGTTTCACAAGAACATATTTGCTATAAACATCATGTACAGATTGCTCAGTCAGCAACTTACTATGCACCTTCTGGAATGGCACTCTCTGCCAAGGTCTTGGAAGTGATATCAACTCATTAAACTAAAAGTCTTAAGGACTGGCATCAGGATTTCCTGAGACAGCATCTTATTCTTTGGCTTATTTTTCTTCATTTAATTAGCAGATATGTAGGGAGGACCTGTCATGTGCCAGAGAGTACCAGGCACAGGTGAGCAAGGTAGGGAAGGTCCCCAGCTGATGGTACATAGACTCAAGCTGAATGCTGTGGAAGCAGAAGTCATCATGGTGACAGTACCATCCTGTAAACACAGTGTCAGTCAGACTTCCAGGTGACCATGGACGTTTGGTCTTGGTGAAGAAAATGTCTAGATACAGTACAGTGTAACTACTTAGATTAACCGTAGGTGATAGGGTGGGGGTAGTAAAAATTGTAGAATATTAAAAATCAGTACAGTTTCTATTATTCTAAATTAGGCTAACAAAGTGATAGCTAGGTTTGAAGCTGCATGATATAGTGAAAAGCACAAGCCTATGAATTCAGGTAGTCCTAGATTGGACTCTTCACTCTGCCACTTGTAGACTTGTGGTTTTGGGAAAAATATTTAAACCTTCTGAAACTCAGTGTCCTTTATCTCTAAAACGGGTATAGTATTTTCTGTCCTTTGGGTTGCTCGTATTTCTAGTGCCCAGCCCAGGGTAGGGGGATCAGCACTTGGTTGTTGGCAGAATAAAAGAAAAGATGGATGAGTGATTGGGTGATTGGATGGTTGAATGGTTGGTTAGATGGATAGTTGAATGCCTGGATGGGTGGATGGATGGATGGATGGATGGATGGATGGATGGATGGATGGATGG